>NW_027759225.1:0-299 GCF_054177405.1 Leptonychotes weddellii
AAGAACAAAGTGCTAGGAATCCGGAGGACTGAGTGACTTGTTCCTCCTTGCAAAACTGGAGAACCCAGAAATAATATTATTTATTACAATAAATAATGATCTCCAAATCAAGTTGGAGAAGTTTGACATCTTTCCAGTATTGCATTTTCCAATCCATGGGCATGGGCTATCCTTCAATTTATCTTTTTTTTTTTTTTTTTTTTGGTAATTTTCAGTGTAGAGGTCAATTTTTTATTTTATTAAAAAAAATTTTAACTTTATTTTATTTTTAATTTTTTTAACATACACTATTTGTTTCA
>NW_027759226.1:0-4148 GCF_054177405.1 Leptonychotes weddellii
GTACACACAGATTTATGGCGAACAATTCTTTGCACTTTAGAAGGCTTGAAAATGCTCATCCACTCCATGTCAGACATGTGGCCTGGTGCTTCAATGATGAAGTTACTCGGGTGGCAGCACTTGGATTCATACATGTCACTCTCCCCAAGACAGGTTTCATTTTTATGGCAACAGGAGACTCCAGACCTTTCTATGTCATCCTGACTTTCAACATCCAGCTTTTCTGGTTGTCTGGAACCAGAACAGCTGGCCAGGCCCAGGTACACATTGACATCATGCCACTGTTTCTCATCAGATAATGAGGTGGATGTTTCAGAGAGTTGTTTCTCTTCATTCTGAATCCCGATCCCATTACCTTTTGGTGACTTTGCATGGATCTTGCACAATGTACTTTTGTTTTCTGATTCGATCTGCATTTTTCCTCCCAGAGACCAAGACTTTTGCTTCTCCAGTACGTCTTTTGTAAACAGAGATGAGATAGCAATTACACCTTTTTCCCCAAATGAAGTATTACCCTGTCGTTTCTTCTCTTTGCACAGATCACAAGGGCTCCTGTCTGACCGATTTTGCTGAATCAACGTGGTCTCAAATTTTGGATCTTTAACCAATGACTTCTGATTTTTCTCCCTCTTAATATCGACTTTTGGGCGGTGATTCTCAAGGTCTGACAAACACATGTCTCTGCCGTGGTGGCATTACAAAAAACAGAAGTTATAAGATACACTTGATACTGTCACTTCAGATATTTCACCTAAACCTTATTCGTTAAGCTAAATCCTATTAAGACCCATCTGTCTGAAATGAAAACATAAGGGAGAATGTGTATTCTTTCTTCAGAGCCTGATTTCAGCCCAACTTCAAGGAAGTCTCTCTGACCAGCAAGCCCACATGCTCACTTTCCCCTTCCCGTCCTCAACTCCCACCATGCTTACTGCCAATACCACAGTCCTCATTTTACTGTGTGCATCATCTACTTAATCAGGCAGCAAACTTCCTATTATAACTATATTGTTCACTCACTCTCATGCACATATCCTGTCTTTCAACAGACTCCTAAGTTTCTTAATATGTAGAGGCATTTTTAATCCTCCTGGCACTTTAGGATAGCCTTTCACAAACATTAAGTGTTCTGTAAATACTTGTTGATTGATCTGTTATTTCCTCTTCCTAATTCTGTTAGTTTCACAGTAAACAGAGGTAAAGCCAGGACTGAAAGGGGACAGAGACTCAAGGAACAGAGACACAGTGGGAAGATACAGCATTCACGGCCATCCCAGTTATCTGCTGGATATTTATATGGCGACATACTGAAAGCTGGTCTAAAGTAAGAATGACAGGTGTGCACAAAATGAAAATATATACAAACATGATAAACCTTTTCATAAACTGTCTTCAGGTATTTGGACATGGAGAGTTCGGAGCCCTCAGAAAACTCAACCCCCACCTCCTGGAAGAGCACAGGCCATTTCACACTCTTAAAGAACAGCCTCACTCATCTAGCCCAAGTGTCTCCCAGGGGCAACCAAGTACAGAGAAGGAAATAGCCAATACGGTAGGGGCTTTGGCCTGGGCGAGCACTCCGGGCCGGTGTGGTGTGAACCAGCGGTGGCAGCAGCCAGGGCACAAAGCAAGAGTGTAACACCCCCAGCAGAAGGCCTGGAAAGAAAAGCAAAGCCGGCACAGCAGTCACTCTGTGTGTAGCAAGAGCTGCTCCTTCCAACGGTTCCTGCAACTACTAACTGCCAGGCCAAGGAGCCGCACGGTCACACCTGGTGGCCAGGAACTTCCCTAATTCCTGTTCCCATTCATGACTCCTTGTCACACTTCTGTGTGGAAAAGTAGACTAAATTTAACTGTGGGACAGTTATATGCCTATTAAATTAAACCACACCTCATATATTTATATTTTAACTTTACAAAACCAATTTAGTTCACACACTGATTATAGGTAAGAAAAGGTGTCTCCTTCTATTAACAAGGAAAACAGGAAAATCCAGCTAAAAGCAGAGATCACCCTCAGCTAGCTGAACAACTACTACAGTTATTTATACCATTTGTTCGTGTTTTTTTCTTTTAGGCAACTACCATATCCTATGTATCTTTATTTCCCCATTCCCAGCCCAGTGAGTGCTAAACACTAAACTCTGAGTCCGCATGAAAGAGTAAATGACTCATCTCTGGTTTTTGCTTGAGCTCAAAGTCTTATACACAACAGACACACAAATAAGGCTAATGAATTTCTTTTACCAAATGGCTAAATCAGGATCAGGCTTAAAATTCTAAGATCAGGTCTCATTACAACCCAGGATTATAACAATAATTACTAGCTCATATTTACTGACTCGCTACCATATAGGAAATGATAGTAGATACCGGCCCATAGTAAGTACTTCATAAATAGACTGAATGATAAAATAAAATACAAGATCATACTAATAGCATCTTGCTACGATTACCTGGACTCCAGAACCTTTGATTCCTCCATCTTTGAGTCATATATCTGTATTAATTCCTGAGAATTTTCCACATTAAAATTAAGAAACTGCAGATCACTCTGTTGTTTTACATAAATCTGCCGTAGATATTGATAAATCAATAAGATGTGACAACAAAACTATAATGAGCCAACATTCAAATGCTAAAACAGATCAGTGATAGAGAAATATGCTAAATATGTTTGCTTTTATTTTTCCTATGTTAGCACTCAGATTTGTTAGTATAACTAGTTTCCAAACCTTTCATTACCATAAGCAAGATCCTATCAGCTATGCTAAATATGACATACCTTTAATGTAGTTAGGATTCCAAAAGCACCATAAACAAAAATCGACAGACACACACTTTTCCTAATTTGATGTTTGTTTATAAATGCTTCCCAAATAGTAAGAACAGTATAACTGGGGACATACCTGTCTCAGATTATGCAGTTCTGCATTTGTACGTTCTTGCTTTGACTTTGCAATATCAAGTAACTCATCTTTCCTTTTTTCTCTCTCTGCTATTTAAGAACAAATATTATTAAAATATTTTTCATCAGCCATATCAACACAAACCTTTTCATTTCCAAAAATTTAGTGTTCCAGTAACTTGTTTTCCCCTTGTTCCTGAACTTAAAATTTGCAAAATGCATGGCTGGGAAGAGCTTTAATCTGTGATTCGGACTAGATCTTTCACCAAATCTGAAAATTTTCACAATATAATTAATGGTGAGTCAAAAAAGGATTCAGAATTGTATCAACTGTATGATCAAATCACACTGTATGTTTGTATACACAAACACACAGGAAAAGTCTGAGAGCAAATACACATAAGTATTTAAAAAAGCTTTTTTTGGATGGGAGGATTAATGACAATTGTTTTCCTCTCTGTTTTTAAGGGGGGGGCATGATAAAATACATATTACTTTTTAAATTTTTTTTCACATTACATGAGTAACTTATGAATGCATTTGCATTGTAAAAACCCAAACAACATATTACCTCTATCAACAGAAAAAAAAATTAACATTACAAGGTATAAAAAAATAAATCATGATTTTTACCAGTATGCAAGTGAGTCTGATACAATCTCACAATCAGGCCCTTCCTATATATTGTCACTGACCAAAGACCAAAGATATTTGTGTTTATGAAGTGCCCGCATAGCAGATAAACTTGCCCAGCATTCCTTTAAAGATTTTCTACTTCTTGGGTGCCTGGGTGGCTTAGCTGGTTAAGCAACTGCCTTCAACTCAGGTCATGATCCTGGAGTCCAAGGATCGAGTCCCACATCGGGCTCCCCGCTCAGTGGGGAGTCTGCTTCTCCCTCTGACCCTCCCCCCTCTCATGCTCTTTCTCTCAAATAAATACATAAAATCTTTAAAAAAAAAAAAAAGATCTTCTACTTCTTGAAAACTCTTCACCTGATAGGTAATTAAGATTCCGAATTCTCTTGAATACACATAGTTATATACTCAATTTTTCTCAGTGCAAAAAGACAGCAAAGAGATAATTTTTTTTTTTAATCTTCATTATTTTACAAAGACCATCAACACTTTGCTGAAACACGGACACACCACTAACTAGAGTTAGGGCACAAGAAAGTCATATTCTAAAAACAGTTTCAGAACTTGGTAAATGAGGGGCACCAGGGTGGCTCAGTTGTTAAGC
>NW_027759227.1:0-299 GCF_054177405.1 Leptonychotes weddellii
GCAGAAAGGACCGACTGCGATCACTTGATCAGTTTTCCTCCTCCCGTACCTCCGGTCTCCACCGAGGGGTGTGTGTGCGGAATGGCTGCACTCAACACAGTCCATTCCGTGTGATTTCCAGTTATGTGACCCTCACCTTTATCTTCAGTCCCCTTCCATGTCCTGCACGGACTCGCCATGTCATTTGTAAACAAGAAACGCCCTCAGATGCTAGGATCCACGTACTCTGCTTTTGTGAAATGTCCAACAGAAACTTACCTTGAATGGAAAGACGTTTCTCATCTGGACTAAGTCTCTCT
>NW_027759228.1:0-299 GCF_054177405.1 Leptonychotes weddellii
TTTCCTCTTGACTCATGCTCATCGAGCAATCCAGGAACGTCCTCCTCTCCTCTTTTATGAAACTACCGGTTCTTCTTTTCCCCTCCTGGCCCTGCTCTCATTTCTCCTATATCTTTGATGGCTTGGTTTTTGGGTTTTTTTCTAAATAAATCTCTCTGCTTAATTTTTTTACTTATGTATTTGTTTAATTATTATTATTTTTTTTTGCTTATTCTTAAATCTTGGTGATTTTCCAGACTTCTATCCTTTGAAACTTTTTTTTCACTATAGTTTTCACTAAGAGTCATCAAACCATCAAT
>NW_027759229.1:0-299 GCF_054177405.1 Leptonychotes weddellii
AGTATTGTACTGACAGACATTAGGTTTTGCTTGTTCAATCCTGATATAGATGGATCATGGAAAAGGGTAAGCTTTGACTTTGATTTAGTAAAGCAACACTGTGAAAAGCAGTTGAGGCTTTTAGAGATACAAAAGCAACCTTCTTATATATACATATTCTCCAAAGTTCAGATTTAATTTTCCCCTTACATTCGAAGATGTTCTTTCTCTCCCTTTTATATAAAGCATGTACAGCTTGTAAAACAGTAAGAGAAGATATAAAAAGAGCTAAGCAAAATGTATATTACCAGGTTAACCCA
>NW_027759230.1:0-299 GCF_054177405.1 Leptonychotes weddellii
CAGGTGCCCCCAAGTAACTATGTTCTTAAACTCACTCCAGTCATTTTTCACACCCAGGGATCCACAAAATTTCTCTTATGAAGTTCATCAGTGACCTCTATCTAGGCTTCTACATTCAGAGGTCAAGTCTAGACCTCATCTAGTTGATCACTCCCTCCTTTCTTTTCTTTTTATTTTTTAAGATTTTATCTATTTTTTTTTGAGAGAGAAAGAGCAAGAGAGAGAGAGAGAGAGCACAAGCAGGGGGAGCGGCAGAGGGTGAGGGAGAAGCAGACTCCCTGCTGAGCAGAGAGCCCAGT
>NW_027759231.1:0-299 GCF_054177405.1 Leptonychotes weddellii
AATACCCTCCAGTTCCATCCACGTCGTTGCAAATGGCAAGATCTCATTCCTTTTGATAAAGCCCATACCTTTTAAACCCAAAGTCACTGAGGCTCCTTACGACATTAAGGATTCAAGGCCTGCAGCCCCTGAGGGAACAGCCCAGGCCCAGGCAGAGAGGGGCAGAGAGCCAGAGTCCTCAGCCAGGCGGGACTTTTCAGGCAGGATTCTGTAAGAAGCTGATAACCAGGCCAGCTGCCCCTGACCTACCACCCGCCAGAGGCCAGGAACCCCAAAGTGCTGCATCATCCCTTTCTCCC
>NW_027759232.1:0-299 GCF_054177405.1 Leptonychotes weddellii
TTCCAATCTTTTCATACTGGTTGAGACCTGATTTGTGACCTAGGATGTGATCTATTCTGGAGAATGTTCCATGGGTACTAGAGAAGAATGTGTATTCTGCTGCTTTAGGATGGAATGTTCTGAATATATCTGTGAAGTCCATTTGGTCCAGTGTGTCATTTGAAGCCTTTATTTTCTTGTTGATCTTTTGCTTAGATGATCTGTCCTTTTCAGTGAGGGGGGTGTTAAATTCCCCCACTATTACTGTATTGCTGTCAATGAGTTTCTTTGCTTTTGTTATTAATGGACTTATATAATTG
>NW_027759233.1:0-299 GCF_054177405.1 Leptonychotes weddellii
AGGGGGATGTGTCTAAGTTCTAGATCCAGAGGCAAAGCAGGAAGAACCATCGTTAGTCCTTTGGACAGGAAATGCTTCACAAAGTCTTCTGGGGATTATCTGCAGAAGGAGGAACCTGGGAGGAAGGAAAGCTATTTTAACCACTAGTGAGAAAGGGCATCATCCAGCAGTTTGATCAGAACATTGGCAGAAGAGGGGCGCCTGGGTATCTCAGTCGTTGGGCATCTGCCTTCGGCTCAGGTCATGATCCCAGGGTCCTGGGATCGAGCCCCGTATCCGGCTCCCTGCTCGGCGGTAAG
>NW_027759234.1:0-299 GCF_054177405.1 Leptonychotes weddellii
CAATACATGGTAAAAGATCTGTAAGAGGCTGCATAAATGTTAGTCGGCACATAAAGACAATTGTAGAAGTTGAAGACATGATTGCTATATTTCAGTGTTGATTCCCACTCAACATATTGCCTTCTGAGCTTTCTTTTTTTGTTCAAAGCATGATCTTAAAGATACGTTTAAGTTAATGGATGTAATGCAGGGTTCCTACACTGTATTGGCGCATGTTGGTGGCCCTCTGTGCCCTAGATATATGCACACAGGGTGCAAGTAAAAAGCTACAGAGTGAAAGTTGGTTTGGATCCTCTTCA
>NW_027759235.1:0-299 GCF_054177405.1 Leptonychotes weddellii
CTGCTCCGCGGGAAGCCTGCTTCTCCCTCTCCCACTCCCCCTGCTTGTGTTCCCTCTCTCGCTGTGTCTCTCTCTGTCAAATAAATAAATAAAATCTTTAAAAAAAAAAAAAGGTATCACATATCTCCTATGTGCAAGATACTATATTCAGTGCTTCTGGGGTTTACATAGAAATACATCATGGAGCATTCTCGGGGATATGCTGCAACAATGGGGACAGCGGCAGGTGGTGAGGCATACTTCCAGAGTGGCATATTCTTTGGGTATTACATGTGGGTTGTCTTCTGACCTCAGAGTAT
>NW_027759236.1:0-4147 GCF_054177405.1 Leptonychotes weddellii
AAAAAAATTTAAAAAATGAGCATATAACTTGAACAACCACCTTATAAATTACAACAGAAGTCCTATTAGTTGCCAATAATCCTCTGAAAATTCTCATCATTCGTCATTAAGGTAATGCAAATTAAAGTCACAATGTGATGTTACTTCACCTACTTGAATGGTTAAAAATTAAAAACAAAGAATCCAAAACATAATACCTGTCAATGCTAAATGTAGTTGAGGCTATGGGGCAATTGGAACTTTCAAAAATTCTTCATGGGACTGTAAAATGGTACAATCATTTTGGAAAAGTCTTTGTTTTTTTAAAAATTATTATTATTATTATTTTTTTATGAAGCCAAACATAAGAATGCTCTCAAGATTTCCAGTCAGGTATATATGCCCTATGAAATATGGTTAGGATCTATGAATAAAATGGGTAGTCACTCCTTTGATTAGGTTACTTCATATATGATTCTGATTAAGGAGACAAGAGTGAGATTCATCTCTTGGCTTTAATGATTTTAGCTGCAATGTTGTGAGTTGATGACATGACTAAGACCTATGGGCATCCTACAGAAGTTAAAAGTAACCTCTGGTCGACAGCCACCAAGAAAATGGGAACTTTAGTCTTAAAACTGCAAGGAATTGAATTCTGCCAATAACCTGGATGAGCTTAAAAGGACTCTCAAGCTTCAGATGTGAATACAGCCTCAGCTAACATCTTGATTTCAGTCTTGCTGGACCTAAGCAGAAACTTCAGTTGTGCTGTGCAGACCTCAGAGCTAGAGAAATAGCAAGATAGTAACCGTGTATCATTTTAAACTGCAGTATTTGTGGGAATGTGTTAACCAGCCATAGAAAACTAGTTCATACTTGAGTTTTCATCTTTATCATCTTTCTCTCTGACAATGTGATATTCAAATTGTAAAACCTTGTTTGATATATCTGTAAAGAAGGAGTGAAGTGGCTCATCATGTTGTGATTAATCCCTATCTTCACAGAGTCAAAATACTAGAGTTACAAATCCTTGTTCCAAAGGACTGTATATCTTATACACATATCTAATTTGATTCACATCCTAAGCAAGACTTTGTAATTAATTTTTCTGGGTTCTCACCTCCACCAAAAATATGTTGTTCTGAATTATGTTTTACTGTCCCTATTAACTCATATTCTTCTCCAACATTGAAGCTCATTTATTTATTACTAGCACAGGGATCTAATTCCTCAGATCTTTTTCTTCTATTTCTCTCTTCTTAATGGTGCATTAAAAAAAAATGTAGGGCAAATTTAGAAACATATCAAAGATTAGATTCATTAAAATGACTGAGCATTTTATTCATGAAAATTGAAATAGGGGCATACTGATTTTAGGTGAGGATCCAAAATATCTTACTCAAATATACAGATTAAATTAATATGCTTTTAAATTACTCCGCTGAGTTATTCAGCTTCCACTTCTCTATCCAGGGGTCAGTGGATAACTGAATATCAATTTCCAACAGGAACAAAAGGTCATCAATGAAAACCTTTTAGAAAAGTGCAATTATCACTACTTCCCTACTTTCAATCAAGACTTTTGCTCAGGCTCATCATTAAACAATACTTCCTGTTAAGCTATATTTCAGACAGATTAATGTGATTCTGTTCATTTGCCATCTAATTTGGATCAGGGTTTTGGCTGGATTTTTGAGGTGTTGCATGATTCAATCAATGGTTTAGTTGGAAAGGGTGTTGGAATAGAAGCTAGGGATCTGGACTCTTGCTTTGACTCTCATTTTTCTACACATTTTTTTCTTTTGATAGGATTAATTACAATTGTAATTTATTTTTTGTATTTAATATCTAACAAAACAGTTTCATGAGGTCATGGATGTGACTCTTGTTTACTAGTGTGTTTCTAACAGATAGTATATTGCTATTAATAGAATGGACATAATCTAATTGTTGAAAATAAATAGCTCTTGACTTAAAGCATTTCAGGTACCAAATTGGTGTTCTTTTATTATTTAATATATTTCTAACAACACCCTATTGGATAAAGAATAAATATGCCATTCAAAGATTTAATAGAATTATTACTTGATCATGTTGTTTGTAAATAAAATTCAAAACCAGGTCTGTGGTGCCACCTTGCCAAGTCAAGGCTGGGAACGTGGGCATTAACTTTGTTAGAGAATCTAGCAGTGGGTCTAAGTGACATTCTTTCCTCTTTTCTACAAGGTTAGATGAGAATATGGAAAGCAGAATTTTATGATGGTCCCACAAGGTTTCTGGTAGTTCATGTGCACACACTGTCTCCCAGTAATTCAACTAAACACTAATGTAGATAATTCTGTGAAGGAATTTTGCAGAAATTATTAAGTCTCTAAGTTTACTTTAAAATAGGGAGATTAGGGGAGCAGAGCAAGATGGCGGAGGAGTAGGAGACCTGGATTTCGTCTCCTCTCAGGAATTCAGCTGGATAGGGATCAAACCAATCTGAACACCTATGAACTCAACAGGAGATCGAAGAAAAGAAGAGCAACGACTCTCTGAACAGAAAAGCGACCACTTTCTGGAAGGTAGGACGTACGGAGAAGTGAATATGAGGTGATATTCGGGAGGATAGATGGCGGGGGAGGGGCCTCCGTCAGCCACTTCTGGCAAGTGATAGAACCACGGAGCACAAAATCGGAACTTTTAGAAGTCTGCTCCGCTAAGGGACGTTGCTCCAGTGGCTAAGCAGGGGTGGAAACCTCGTGGGACAGTGTGGTCTCAGGACCCTCGGGGTCACAGAAAGACCAGGGGTGCCTGAGTGTGGCACAGCTCCCAGGTATCGGACCAGGGAAGCTGGCTGCAGAGACAGAGCCCAGGCGTGGGCTCTCAGCTCGGAGTTGCCATAAACCATGAGCCGCAGCACAGTCGGGCCCCTGCTCCTCCAGCAGGGACCCAACAAGCGGCAGATCCGGGGAGACTCACCTTCTTCCCCAGGGAGGAGAGGTGCAGGAGCACACCGCAGGGATCTGCTGGGTTTGGAGACTCCACACGGGGTCGGTGCCAGAGATAGAAATGCGCGGTCACAGGCCGGGTGAGCACGGAGTGTGGCTGGAGACCGGGGAGACGGGAGTGACTGGCGGCTTTTCTCTGGGGGCTCACTGAGGAGCGGGGCCCGAGTTCTCATCTCCTCCGAGGCAGAGATTGGGAGGCTGCCATTTTCACTCTCCGCCTCCAAAGCTGTACGGAAAGCTTGCAGGGAACAAAAGCTCCTGAGACCAAACCTGAGCAGATTACTTAGCCCAGACCAGGCCAGGGTGGGGCAATTCCGCCTCCAGCAAAGACTTGGAAAGCACGGCAATAGGCCCATCCCCAGAAGATCAGCGAGAACAGCCAGCCAAAACCAAGTTTACCGATCAATGAGAATGGCAGAACTCCAGTGCTAGGGGAATAATGCACATAGAATTCATGGCTTTTTTACCATGATTCTTTACTCTTTCAAAGTTAATTTTTTTTTAACTGTCTTTTTTTTTTTCTTTGAATTTTTCTTTTTCCCTTTTTCAACCAACATCTTATCAATCCATTTTTAAAAAAAAAAATTTATTTTTCTTTTTTAGATTCATATTCTATCCCTTCATAGTAGTTACCCGTATTTTAGGCATATATATATAAGTTGTTCTCTCTTTAAAATTTTGAAATAGTTTCTTCTAACAGATCAAAATATACCCTAAATCTCTATTGTATGGTTTTTTCCTACTCCCCTGCCTGATCACATTCTCTCCCTTTTTTTTTCCCTCTCTCTTTTTTTTTAATCCTCTTCTTTCTTTTTTCAAACAACTTCTTATCAATTCCTTTTATAAAATTTTTTATAATTTCCATCTTTACAGTCATATTCCATCCCTTCATCATGTCAACCCTAATTTTTTTACATATATAAGTTTTTCTTTCTAAATTTTGGGAGGCACTTTCTTCTAACAGACCAAACACACAAACACACCCAAAATCTAGTGTGTGGCACTAATCTATATACCAGCCTGATCATATTTGATCACATTCTGTTTTTTTTTTTGTTTTGTTCTGTTTTTGTTTGTTTTTATCTTTAACTTTTTCTTTTCCTTTTTTTTTTCTTTCTCTTTTTTTCTCTCTTTCCCTTTCTGTTCCCACTGCTTCAGGTCTTCTCTGATTTGTT
>NW_027759237.1:0-299 GCF_054177405.1 Leptonychotes weddellii
TGCTACAGTACTGAAAAATTAAAAAATCTGCTACAGTACTGAAAAATAGGAGCTAGCAAAAGTAGACATTTTGAAAAATGCCAGAAACATCAAAAGCAGCTGGAATCGGGAATGGTCAACATGGTGACCGCCATAAGGTGCCTCAGTAGAGTTTTGATACATCATCAAAAGTATAGTCTTTCCAAGATGGCTTATCAGACACATCCTTGTTCTACATGTTCAGGTGCCCAGCAGACATTTTGCTGCTGCTACAAAGCCTGCAAAGAAAACAAAAAAAGGTGTGAAAGACAAAGCATCAG
>NW_027759239.1:0-299 GCF_054177405.1 Leptonychotes weddellii
AATTTATTGGCATATAGTTGTTGATAATAATTTCTAATAATTGGGGCGCCTGGGTGGCTCAGTTGGTTAGGTGACTACCTTCGGCTCAGGTCATGATCCTGGAGTCCTGGGATCGAGTCCTGCATCGGGCTCCCTGCTCAGCAGGGAGCCTGCTTCTCCCTCTGACCCTCCCCCCTCTCATGTACTCTCTCTCTCTCTCATTCTCACTCTCTCAAATAAATTTATAAAAAAAATTTCTAGTAATTGTTTCTATATCCTTGGTGTTGTGATCTCTCCCTTTTCATTCATAATTTTAATTT
>NW_027759240.1:0-299 GCF_054177405.1 Leptonychotes weddellii
ACACTACATCAAAAACTAATGATGTAATGTATGGTGATTAACATAACATAAGAAAATTTTTTAAAAATTTAATAAAAAAAGAAGCTTTTAGCATCAGGGAAAAAAAAAAGAATATAGGAATAGCAGGTGTAAGCAGCTGCCAGAATCCTCTTGGACAAAGATGGAACACTAATGGAAGAGGTTGAGATTTAGACCTTGTTGTAGAAGGCATGACTGTGGCTTACTGAAGGCAGAGAAGTCATTTGGATGCCATGTTGGCAGAACTTTGCCAGATACGTGCCCTCTAGGGTGCCGGGAAA
>NW_027759241.1:0-299 GCF_054177405.1 Leptonychotes weddellii
TTTGGGTGAAGGGCAAAGTAGCTTAGTGAGGTAGTCAAGAACTGGGTTCAAGAGCCAGCTTTGTCTCATATGACATTTGAGAAGGTACTTAACATCTCTCAGCCTCATTTGTTCAGTTAGTAACTATTCATTGGCTACCTCAGTTTCTTCTATGTGGAAATAGATATCATAGTATCTACCTCCTGTAACTGCTGTGAGAGCTTAATGGGATTACATGTACAGCTTCCAATACAGTGCCCAGAAGAGCATGCTTGAAGTACATGTGAGTTAATACAAAAATCTCGGGAAACAAACTGAGG
>NW_027759242.1:0-299 GCF_054177405.1 Leptonychotes weddellii
AGCAAAACAATGTGATCTCTAGAGGGAAACTACAAAGCACAAATGTAAGAACTCAAATACAAGAAGACAAGGCAAGGAGAGGTGATGAGATAGGAGCAGAAGAATCAGGAAAGAGAGAAAAAAATAAAGCCATCATCACATGAGTGAAGACAAATTGGATGGGGCTCAAAAGGAGTGAAGTCACTGTAGCAAATGCTGTACAGGAAGCAAAGGGTAGAAATATGAAATGCAACTACATGAAATAGAGTTTCAAACAATTAAAGGGAACATGACTGTGATAGCAGAAAGTCAAAAGAAAG
>NW_027759243.1:0-299 GCF_054177405.1 Leptonychotes weddellii
CTTTGTGTGGAAGAATGACGAGGGTCCAAGGGGCTTACTGGGTCCTTCCACGGGCCTGGACACTCACTGCATGCCAGCCATGTCCCAGGTGCTAGGCCCACCCAGGGTGACAAGATCAGGGACTGCCCCACTGAGCTCGGAGTCTACTCCTGCCCCGCCCGCTGCCCTGACAGCCACACCCTCACCTACAGGAATTGGGGCTCTGGCCAGGGAACAGGCAGCTGTGCACTCACGACACCTGGGTTCTCAGCTCCGGTCACTTTGATGATGTGACCGGGGCTTTCCACACTGAACTTTGT
>NW_027759244.1:0-299 GCF_054177405.1 Leptonychotes weddellii
ACTGGGGCCTGAGGATGAACGGGGTTGGCCGAGCTCACGTCCTGCACATGCAGGCCTGAGCCCTGCCGCCTTACTAGCTGTCAGCCTGGGGTCCCCCTCTGCTTTAGAGGCCTCGAATTCCCTGGCTGGGGGCTGCCTTTGAAGCGGGCACTGGGAGGTGGGGTCCCGCTGATTTCAAATCTGACTTTGCCTTCTGCCTCCTATTTAGTAGATACATGAATTCTCTAGAAGTGATTGATAGAACTCCAAGCTCAGGGTCTTGTAGGGTACAGAGCTGAGCAACCCTCACCAGCTTAGTG
>NW_027759245.1:0-299 GCF_054177405.1 Leptonychotes weddellii
CTCTCTCTCTGACAAATAAATAAATAAAATCTTAAAAATTTTTTAAATAAAATAAAATATAGAAATAAAACTATTTGCTAGGAATGCCTGGGTGGCTCAGTTGGTTAAGGTCATGCTCCCCAGGTCCTGGGATTAAGCCCCACATCAGGCTCCCTCTTCCCTCTCCCTTTACCCCTCCTCCCGCTCCTGCTCTCTCTCTCTCTCCTATAAATAAATAAAATCTCTTTTAAAATTTAAAAAAAACTATTTGCTAAAATTTAGCCTTGGGTCAGAAATCATTTACTATATATATTGAAATA
>NW_027759246.1:0-299 GCF_054177405.1 Leptonychotes weddellii
CTGGGGAGTGGCAAGGGGCTGAAGCACTCAGTGAGGAGGATCAGGAAAGAGTCTGCTTTCTGATTGGGGCAGGATGGAAACACATTCACCTTCCCGGAGGTAAGGGAAGAGCATAGTTCTAAAAAAATCAGATTCACCCGATGTGGGGGAGGGGGGATGCTGGTGCTGATTTGTGTGCCGATTGGGGGTGGGGGGGGGGGGAGACAGGGAGTGAGTGAGGAGGAGGGTGAGGGAGCTGGGTTGGGGCCTGGGGGCTGGCCAGGCCCTGCCAGGTGCCTGAGGGAGGATGCTCAGAGGTT
>NW_027759247.1:0-4147 GCF_054177405.1 Leptonychotes weddellii
ATAATAAGGGAATGAAAAAGGACAGAAGTAGGGTGATCACATAATTTATTTTCCAAACTAGAAAACTTCTTGAGAGTAGCAAGGAATACCATTAATAACTATGTAATGACAATAGGTATAAAGCCCACAGTCAGGAAGAAAAGTCATTCTAACTGTAAGGGATGTTGCAGAAGCAATTCTTAGGTTCTTTTGCCTCTAATAAACTTTCTTTATTCATTAAAAAACAAGGTTCTTTATTATTATTCTGACATTGTTGCCTGCTTATTATGTGCTTGTCCTTTGCTAAGTATTATACATGCATCACTTCATTTTTCTTTTAGAAAACCTATGAGGTAGATATTATTATTTTATTTAGCTCATGAAAAGAAACTGAGATGAGGCTCAAACTTTTCATTATCATGATCTGATGTCTTGCACTGCTTCAAGCGATATCATATGCCTCCCTTGATAAACCACTAAAGCAGCAGAAGAAATGAAAAACAGGTATAAATCTTCCTTCCATGGGGCCTTTATAGAGCACTTGACTCACAACATCTGTGAGAACATTGTATCAAACAAACTACTGTTTTCAAGCAGAGATGATAAAGGAAATAAGGTACTTTAGATGATGTGGGCAAACCTCACTCATCCATATAGCGAACAGTTTTTGAGCAACTACCAATTATGAGACATTGAAGTAAATAAGATAAGAAATCAGGTTCTTAACTGGAAGGAGCCAACATGGAGCATCAAGATAAAATAGGTAAAAAAAGCTCTACCACGGGGCCTTATTAGATTAGGAGCCTAGGGGCGCCTGGGTGGCTCAGTTGGTTAAGCGACTGCCTTCAGCTCAGGTCATGATCCTGGAGTCCCTGGATCGAGTCCCGCATCAGGGAGCCTGCTTCTGCCTCTGACCCTCCCCCCTCTCATGTGCTCTCTCTCTCTCGTTCTCTCTGTCTCAAAAAAAAAAAAAAAAAAAAAGATTAGGAGCCTAGCTGAAGTGTGTTGCCATGGATGGAGTGATAGAAAAGAAGGGCTTTCCAACTAAATGAACTGAACTAAGCAAAGAAAGAAATGCCCATTTGCCTTTAGGAGAAAACAAATTGCTTTTATTGGAGGGGAAATACACAGGTGCATCTGCATATGCCTGAGTATGTACTTGTACATTTGAATATATACATGTACTCACTTAAGTACCCCTACTTACCACATATATGTGCATGAATACACAGGAATACATACATCCTTACCAGCTCTGGGAAATAAAGAAAACAGGGCAATGAGGGCTGTGTGATATTCCTTAATTATAAAAATCCATATAGTATTCCTAATTCTGAAACTCATTTTGTTTTTTTGGGGGGGTGGGGTTTGTTTGCTTTTTTCATTAGTTTCAGATGTAGTGTTCTACAATTCATCAGTTGTGCATGACACCCAATGCTCATCACATCACATCACATGCCCTCTTTAATGCCCATCACCCAGTTACCCCATCCCTCCAACCAATTACCATCCCCCCACCACCACCTCCCCTTCAGCAACCCTCAGTTTGTTTTCCATAGTTAAGAGTCTCTCGTGGTTTGTCTCCCTCTCCGAATTCTTCCCATTCAGTTTTCCCTCCCTTCCCTTATGGTCCTCTGCACTGTTTCTTATGTTCCACATATGAGTGAAACCATATGATAATTGACTCTCCGATTGACTTATTTCACTTAGCATAATACCCTCCAGTTCCATCCACGTCAATGTAAATGGTAAGTATTCATCCTTTCTGATGGCTGAGTAATATTCCATTGTATATAGATAGATAGATGATAGATAGATAGACAGATAGATAGATAGATAGATAAATAGATATAGATATACACCACATCTTCTTTATCCATTCATCTGTTGATGGACATCTCGGCTCCTTCCAAAGTTTGGCTATTGTGGACATTGCTGCTATGAACATTGGGTGCAGGTGCCCCTTCATTTCACTACATCTGTATCATTGGGATAAATACCTAGTAGTGCAACTATTGGGTCATAGGGTAGCTCTATTTTTAACTTCTTGTGGAACCTCCATACTGTTTTCCAGAGTGGCTGCACCAGCTTGCATTCCCACCAACAGTGTAAGAGCATTCCTCTTTCTCAGCATTCTCACCATTTGTTGTTTCCTGACTTGTTAATTTTAGCCATTCTGACAGTGTAAGGTGGTATCCTGTGGTTTTGATTTGTATTTCCCTGATGCCGAGTGATGTTGAGCATTTTTTAAGTTTGTTGGCCATTTGTATGTCTTCTTTGGAGAAATGTCTGTTCTTGTCTTCTACCCATTTCTTGACTGGATTATTTATTTTTTGGGTGTTGATTGAGTTTGATAAGTTCTTTATATATCATGGATACTAGACCTTTATCTGATATATCATTTGCAAATATCTTCTCCCATTCCGGAGGTTGTCTCTTAGTTTTGTTGACTGCTGAAACTCATTTTGAATCTCAGATACAGGACCTTTTTTTTTGTCCCCAGTATACTTAATCATCAAGCCTCCATCATATAGAAATCATATGTCTGTTATTTGTGTCAAAGGAAACATACAATTCCCTTGATACTTTCCCTAGTATCACTTAGGAAATTGTTATATTTGTCACTGCATTTTCAGGGCATTTTGCAAAGAAGAATAAAGCTGTAACTTATAAAGCTCAGGCTAATATATTTGCCTTTTTGAAATAATGAAAAACCCATTCAGGAAACTTTATCTATGAAGAATATGTTTTTCACAAAATAATACACTTTATAGATAAAAATCAAAGCGGGAGGTGGGGCAAGGCAGATACATGTGTGTTACTTTATTTAAAATGACATTTAGAAGCAAAATAAGAAAGAAGAGATCTCCTTTCAAGTATATTCAGTATTGGAAAATGAAACATTGTGTGTCTGTTTTTCTTAAATTTGACATTTCTTGTTAGAGTTTTAAGATCTTGCCTTACTGGAATGAAAAAGATCACAAAAACATTGTCAAAAGCATTAAAGCTTATTAACCAGTTACTTTATTGAGTTTTGGAGTAATATTTGCTTGAGTACATTTTTTAAAGAGATACTGCAACATGTGGTATAAAATGTTAGTATCCAGGAAATTAATATATCCAAATTGTAATAAATGTTTCAATAATACTTGGAAGTTAAATGCATAAAATAATTTGCAGCTTGATTTCTTCACACCTCTTTTCTTTCCTGTGTTTCTACATTGGTAGAATTGTTAATTTAGACTTTTAACAAGAAGGAATTATTCTAAGGTGCAATGATTTTCCATAAGACATTATTTTCTGCCTCTTCTCAATAACCTTGTCCCCCGCATCTTGCATAGTCTGTTCTTGTACTCAAAATATTTTTTTTTCATCCAACAAGAAGCCATAACTTTATTAATGATAGAAACAGTACAAATTTCAAACCAAGCTGCAGTTATTCTTTTGAAACACCAAAAAAAGTCCTCGTTTTCAGATGGTTACATTGTTAATTCCATAATAGCATTTACAATATCATTACTGTTGTTCTTCAAGGCTCGGACTGCCTTTGCTCTTGACACATTTGCTTGTGACATGACCAATTCTATGTCCTTAACCTCTACACCGGTTTCATCAACCTCTTCTTCTTCACTCTCCTCTTGTACAGTTGGAGTCTGTGTATTTTCTTGAATGTTTGAGACAGCTTCACCTTGAACTTTGAATTTCTCAGCAGCTGCTAGTTGTGCTTGCTGAGATAAATCCTCGATCTTGGCTTCCCCAAAAACTATGTAGGTATCTGAAGCTGGGCTCTTATAGACATCTGGTTTTGTGATGACAAAGAGGATATTCTTAGATTTCCAGATAGTGACTCTTGTAACCCCTGTAACCTGTCGAAGACCCAGTTTGGACATAGCCTTCCGTGCCTTCTTTTCACTCCGGCTCTGTTTTGCTTTACTGACTGGTTCTTCATCGATTTCAACGGCTGCTGCCAGCTGGGCCTGTTGTGTGGTTGCCTGTGTGGAATCCTGTTCCTCAAGCTCTGGTACTGATTCATCACTGTCAGATTCTGTTCCAGACCCTGTCTCAGCCTGGGGCTGTGGCAACTCCTGCTCTGTAGCAGGGACGGTTTCTGTGGCTTCACCAGGCATTTTGTGAGGGGAACGTGGAACCAAGATGGCGGCAGAAAGAG
>NW_027759248.1:0-299 GCF_054177405.1 Leptonychotes weddellii
GAGCCTGCCCTGCAATGAACACATAGCAGATGCAATAAAGAAGCATTTGCTGTGTAAACCACTGAGATGTCAGGGTTGTTTGTTCTGCCAGCTCATGTTGAGCCATGCACCTGTCCATTCAAGCCATCAGCTTTTGGTATAAATGCCACAAAGAATTGGTAGAGCCTGCAAAGATAGTTTTGAGTAACTCTGCACCTATACCTCCGCAAAGAAATGTAATAATCCAAGATCTATTTAATGGAAACCTTCGCTTTGCAAAGCATATTTTGTCTAGGACCACCTTTACTGATATTAAAGGT
>NW_027759249.1:0-299 GCF_054177405.1 Leptonychotes weddellii
TGCTACAGTACTGAAAAATTTAAAAATCTGCTACAGTACTGAAAAATAGGAGCTAGCAAAAGTAGACATTTTGAAAAATGCCAGAAACATCAAAAGCAGATGGAATCGGGAATGGTCAACATGGTGACCGCCATAAGGTGCCTCAGTAGAGTTTTGATACATCATCAAAAGTATAGTCTTTCCAAGATGGCTTATCAGACACATCCTTGTTCTACATGTTCAGGTGCCCAGCAGACATTTTGCTGCTGCTACAAAGCCTGCAAAGAAAACAAAAAAAGGTGTGAAAGACAAAGCATCAG
>NW_027759250.1:0-299 GCF_054177405.1 Leptonychotes weddellii
ACCCATTTCATGCTTTAGGAAAGCTTATACTTGAGAAAGATGGAGATTTCAATATTATTTCCACTCGCATGAAATAATCTCTTTTGACTATGTTTTGTTCTTGTTTGAAAACTTCTAATTATTTTTCATGTTTTGAAGAATAATCCCCCAAATATTCATTTGGCAATCCGGTCTCATCATTTTCACCCTACATCCTGCTTTCCGATATTCTCCTCCTTATTCCCTACACGTAATTAACTCTCTAATTTAATTTACTCATTGTCCTCTCAACATGCTTTGTGTTTTCTTTCTTTTCATTC
>NW_027759251.1:0-299 GCF_054177405.1 Leptonychotes weddellii
GATAATGAGACAGGCTGATGTTTGGGTCTGAGCCTCACAGACAAAATCTAAAACTGGGTTGAGCAGTGAAACAACCAGAAGGCCAGCTGGGTGGAGCCACGAGGGTTTGGCTATGAGACATCAGGGAAGACTTCCTGGAGGAGGCAGGCCTTGGGCTGTGTAGGATTTGGCTAGAGGAGGGGAAGGCATGAGAGAAGGGGAGACTGCTTGTGCAAAAGCAGGGAGGGAGGAGAAGAGGGGTCAAGGTGAGACCTCTCTCTCTCTCTTGTGTTGTGAGACTGGCCCTGGGCAGTGTGTGT
>NW_027759252.1:0-299 GCF_054177405.1 Leptonychotes weddellii
AGGCCACTCCTTCAGCGCTGGTAAGGCTAGTCCGTGCCACCAGCAGAAGCACACTGTGCCGCCGGCCCAGCAGGGGAATGTCTTTTAAAATGAGGATTTAGGGGCGCCTGGGTGGCTCAGTCGTTAAGCGTCTGCCTTCGGCTCAGGTCATGATCCCAGGGTCCTGGGATCGAGCCCCGCATCGGGCTCCCTGCTCTGCTGGGAGCCTGCTTCTCCCTCTCCCACTCCCTCTGCTTGTGTTCCCTCTCTCTCTGTGTCTCTCTCTGTCAAATAAATAAATAAAATCTTTAAAAAAAAAA
>NW_027759253.1:0-299 GCF_054177405.1 Leptonychotes weddellii
AGAAACATTTTTCTGTGTGTATATATAAAAATTTTTGGCATAGAAGCAAAAATCTGTTGGTAAATGAATCATATACTATTGGAGTGTACTGAAACAACAGTCTGTTGGTAAATGAATTATATACAATTGCAGTGTACTTGTGTAAGTACATACACCTACATGCTTAAATAAGTACACACATATATAAAAATACACTCACGATATAAAGTACATGCACAAATATGTGTGTGCATGTATATATGTGCAAACAATGTTTCCAGGGTTAGCTTATACCAAAAGAAAATAGTCATTATCTCTAG
>NW_027759254.1:0-299 GCF_054177405.1 Leptonychotes weddellii
TGGGCTTCCTGGTCAGCGGGGTGTCCACTTCTCCCTCTCCCCCTCCCCCCACGCCCTGCTGGTGCTTGAGCTCATGGGTAGTACTTGCTTGCGCACAAGCGTGCACGCTCTCTCTCTCGCAAAATAAGTATTTTTTAAAATTAGAATAAACTTGCTGTTTGCCTTATAGATATTAATTAGAGATAAAGAATATTAGTTTAAATCAAATACTGGGGAAGAGAAAGAAAAGGTTACTAGGTAAAATTCAAAAAAAAAAGTAACAGATGGGGAGGGGCTAAGTGTATTACACAGAAGTTTTA
>NW_027759255.1:0-299 GCF_054177405.1 Leptonychotes weddellii
ATGTAAATGAAAACGTTTTTGTATTTTTCTGATTTGGGGGCCTTGGACTTGGATCAGATGAAGTAGAAAGTCACATACTAAGCAGTATTTGTGTGTTTTCCCTTCTCCTGGCTGTGTGTCTCTGAATACTCAAGTTTTTCCTAGAAAGTACTACGAGTGAGTGCCCAGAGACACGTGCAGTAAGAGCCATTGGGCCAGAAGAGCGGGCCACAGTGCGACAGAGAGCCTCTGTGCCCTTCAGGCCTTGAGCACCTCCCTCTTCGAAAAGCAACTAGTTCTCGTTAAAAAAAAAAAAAAAA
>NW_027759256.1:0-299 GCF_054177405.1 Leptonychotes weddellii
GGTATAAGTAGTATTTACAGCTGATTAGGGACAAAAGCTAATGCCCCCACTATGTCAGAACCCCCTGCCGATAACAGAAATAACAGAGCGGTATCACAAACCTAGGGTCACAGCACACGGCAGCCTACTCTGCCCTGAGGACACATGTGCCCACTGTTAGTACACAGTGCCCAGGAGTCAATGCTGGTCACCACCAGGCCCAGCCATATTAGCATTTGATCCTTCCTGCGTGCAGCACGGGGAGCTGAGCCCAGGGACCCTCCCAGACACAGGCAGGAGCGCGGGCATGCCGTCCGGCC
>NW_027759257.1:0-299 GCF_054177405.1 Leptonychotes weddellii
TCTTTTTTTTTTTTTTAACTCCCTAATATTTTCTTTTTGAATGGAAAGGTCTATTTCTGAAACCTTGATTTTACTCTTGAAATCCTCTTATGTTTCTAGGCTGAAATTTTATACTTCTCTTGTATTTTTGATGGTTAGGTATTTTACAGATATCCATTTTGATTATTAAGAGCTGAAATCATTGCTAACATCTGTTAAATAGGTGCTGTTCCTATAATCAGATGTTCAAGAGGAACAGCAGCGGAAATGGTAGCAGTGGTGAGTTCATACAGATATCCATTGATGACAAGTAATATTCT
>NW_027759258.1:0-4147 GCF_054177405.1 Leptonychotes weddellii
GAATGCAAGCTGGTGCAGCCACTCTGGAAAACAGTATGGAGGTTCCTCAAAAAGTTGAAAATAGAGCTACCCTATGACCCAGCAATTACACTACTGGGTATTTACCCCAAAGATACAAATGTAGTGATCCAAAGGGGCACGTGCACCCCAATGTTTATAGTAGCAATGTCCACAATAGCCAAACTATGGGAAGAGCCTAGATGTCCATCAACAGATGAATGGATAAAGAAGATGAGGTATAGATACACAATGGAATATTATGCAGCCATCAAAAAAATGAAATCTTGCCATTTGCAATGACATGGATGGAACTAGAGGGTATTATGCTAAGTAAAATAAGTCAATCAGAGAAAGACAATTATCATATGATCTCACTGATATGAAGAATTTGAGAAATAAGACAGAGGATCATCATGAAACAAGACAAAACCAGAGAGGGAGAGAGGGAGACAAACCATAAGAGACTCTTAATCTCAGGAAACAGACTGAGGGTTGCTGGAATGGAGCGGGGTTGGGGGGATGGGGTGGCTGGGTGATGGACATTGGGGAGGGTATGTGTATGGTGAGCACTGTGAATTGTGTAAGACTGATGAATCACAGACCTGTACTCCTGAAACAAACAGTACATTATATGTTAATAAAAAAAAAAAGAATAGAGGTGAAAAATAGAGCATGATTGGATTCCTGAGCACCTTGGCAGGTTCATCTGAAGTCAGTCTTTTCCCTGTGATCTAAGCTGCTAACATTCCTTGAATATGTTGTGCCTTTTGCCCTGGTATTTCCTCCCTGCTCCTCCTTTCACTCTGGCACACACACCTGAACGTATCTGGCTGATTTTTATCCTTCAAGTTTCACTTAAATGTCACTTCCTCCAGAAGCCTTCCTGACCAACCTGATTAAGGTAGATCTTCTTATAGACTCCCATAATACCCTGAAATCTTCCTTATAAGACTAATCAACAAGATTTTATTTTAAAGATTTTATTTGTAAGTAATCTCTAAACCCAACATGGGGCTCAAACTCACAACCCTGAGATCAAGAGTCACATGATCTTCCAACTGAGCCAGCCAGGCCCCCCTTGACTTACAATTTTGTAATGCCTGTTTACCTTTAATACAAGTTGCATGAGGATATGTGCTATGTCTGTCTTGTTTGTCCCCTAGCACAATGCCTGACACATAAGAAGTGTTCAAAAAATAGTGACTGAAAGAAAGAACAAATAAATAAGCTCGAGTTAGAAATAGAGCTCAAGTCATCTTACATAGAGACGTGTGAAATGAAGTTCCTCACAATGCTGGGTATAAATTTTTGTTGATGTGATTGTTACAAGGCCAGTAATTTGATATTAATAGGGGTCTTTAGACAACAAGAAGCTCTGATCTAGTGAGCAGTGGCCTCTCTTGAAGACTGTGGTCTTTCTCGTCATCAGTCTCCTGGAGAAGAGGTGTATCTCCTAAGTGGAAACCAAAACAGAGACAGAGCCCTTTCTTTGTGGACTGGGAAGATCTCCCTTACTATACGTCTATCTTTCATACTCCTATGAGGTACCTCTGGGAAAATTAGTACCCTAAATAATATTTTGTAGACCAGGCTGAAGTAAAGTTTTTGTGTCTCTCTCATAGGTTTTAGTGTTCTTTTTTTTTTTTTTTTTGCTTGCTTGTTTTAGTTCTTTTTAAGAAAAGCTTCCAACCTCAGCTACAGAGAAACAAGAGAAGGTATTTTACCCACAGTTGGACCAGAATTCTAATGTTGGGGTAGTGTACATCTGGGGTCTAGGGGGAAGAACAGTAGTAATTAAAGTAAGAGAAGTCTCAGGAAGAAAGAAAGTTATAGGAGATCATGGAAATAAGTTTGATCTCCAAAGGAGAAACTATGTAGAGAGAGAAAAAGGAAATGATAGAGAAAAGACTTTGGGAAATGCCCAGAAATAAGGGGTAAAAAGAATGAGGAGGAGCTAGTAAAGGCCTGGCAAGAGAGATAAGAGGAGAGAGTTATACTAGGAGACACCCATGGAGTGACACTGGTGCACCAAAGGAAGGGGGCACTTGTCTCCATTTATCTACCTCCCTCCCTCATCACTTTACCCTTCTACTTCAGGTGGGCTTTTTTTCTTCCCTTCTATCTAGAAATCCTCATTTTTATATCAAACAAGAATTCAGAAGTACTATTATGTAACTATTCACAATACCTAATGACTATGGCGTGTTATGTCTCCTTGTTCAAACAATTTCCCAATAGTTACAATTTCACTTTGTGCTTTAAACAATTCATTTGCTCTATATTACTGGGCCCCATTGCTATGTAATTATGCTATTTAAGGAGGAGAATAAGAGGGTGTTGGTGTTGTTTGTGCCAACTAGTCTTATCACCTCCTCTCTGCCCATCTTGCCATCCTTCAACCATGATTCTAAGCAGATTAGCATAAAAAGGAAACAAACCAGAAGAGCAAGACTAAGAAGATGAATTAGTACCCTGATTCTCATCAGCAGTTATAGGCAGAGCCCCAAGTATCCTGAAATCAAATTTATTCTTGGCAAGTTCTTAATTTTCAACAAGCATTTTATCCTATTTAAAGGATGAAAGGAAGACAAGTAAATGATCTAATAGATTTTCAGAATTCTATTGCCTTTCTTAAAAACGATTCTTAAGTGTATTCCTCATTTCTCTTTTCATGCTGAATAATCAGCTATATTTTTTTAACTTGCAAATTTATCATTTACACATGTTCAGAAATTCAATTATTTTCAACTAGAAGACTTTAAAATTGTAGACCCAAATGTTCTATGATTGTTTATGGTATATATATAGTCATGATGCATCAATTTGTATAATTAAAATTGGTGAATTTTATTATATGTAAATTGTATCTCAATAAAAAAATGTAGTGATAAAAAGAATACAAAAGGCCCTAGATGGGGCACCTGGGTGACTCAGTTGGTTAATCCTCTGCCTTCCACTCAGGTCATGATCCCAGGGTCCTGGGATTGTGCCTGGCATCAGGCTCCCTGTTTGGTGGGGAACCTGCTTCTCCCTCTGCTCCTCCTTACCACCTACCCCCCAGCTCATGCTCTCTCTCTCCACCAAATAAATAAATAAAATCTTTTTAAAAAATAAAAAGATAAATAAATAAATGGCCCTAGAAATTGTTCCAAACATCAGATAAAGAAAAGTTGTAAACAAATATTATGAGTGACTTAAAATATAATAGAAAATATAAAATAGATTATTAATCTTAAGGCAGAAAGATGTGAAAGCAGAGGTAGGAAAGCTAAAGAGAAAAGGGTAACATTTTCAGCTGGGGTTGGGGAAGCTCATAGGAAAACAGGTTCTTGGGAAGACATGTTTCAAGTACTAGAAAACCTCTAGTTCTAGTATTATTTCAAGAAGCTCTTAAAAGCCCACCCCAAATTCTAATTTTTTCAATACCTAATTTTTAAAAAGAAAATAAAGGCTAGCAAGTCCTTCAGTAATTAAAAAAACCTTATTTATCAACTACCTATTGCATCTTAGGGGGTGTGTTAAGTACTTTATTATTTCATCTCATTTTCACAACACTTTGAGCAAGGCATTACTGTACCATTTTATATATAACAAAAGTTATTTGACTTAATCAAAGGGACAGGACTGAGAACGGGTAGGTTGGGATTTTGAACCGGATCTATTCGACCACAAACAAAATGCTTTTAACAACAGTACCATTCTTCAAATAGATATCACTTGCACAGATCAAATTTGCAAGACTTCGTTTTTGTTTAGGTGAACTTCATCTTGCTTGGATTAGCCTATCCTTCTGGAATTGTCAAGATCTTCCTTGGACTCTGGTTTGTTACCCAGCTGATGCCAACTTTACCTAGCATGTGTCAATGGCAAAATGACTCCAAACATTAATAAAAAGACAGGTCAATTTGCACAGAGCTCTTCACACACTCTCAAGATCTCCCTCCTGTTGGGCGCCTGGGTGGCTCAGTTGGTTAGGCGACTGCCTTCGGCTCAGGTCATGATCCTGGAGTCCCTGGATCGAGTCCCGCATCGGGCTCCCTGCTCGGCAGGGAGCCTGCTTCTCCCTCTGACCCTCCCCCCTCTCATGTGCTCTCTGTCTCTCTCATTCTCTCTGTCTCAAATAAATAAATAAAATCTTTAAAAAAAA
>NW_027759259.1:0-299 GCF_054177405.1 Leptonychotes weddellii
AGGAGAGGAGAGGAGAGGAGAGGAAAGGAAAGGAAAGGAAAGGAAAGGAAAGGAAAGGAAAGGAAAGGAAAAGAAAAAAGAAAAAAGAAAAGAAATGCTATTCTCTTATAGAAGTTTCCAGTAAAACCTGACACTCTTCTGCATCAAGTCTTGATTTGTTGGTCTGGCTTTCACAGTCCAGGAAATAAGAGCCTAAAACGACACTAAAGTCTCTTTCACTTACTATGATGCCATTTTCATTCTTTGCTTTTCACTACCAGGCACCATGCATTATTTCACCCCTCCCCTTAAAACAAACA
>NW_027759260.1:0-299 GCF_054177405.1 Leptonychotes weddellii
AAGCATTTCTCCAGCTCCTTAGTGTCTCAGTGGTACTCAAAGGGAGCCCTGTCTGCCTTTTTTAGGCATGAGGGTACGAGAGATTCCACCCTCCCTAGCAAAGTACAGACCAAATTAGATCATGACATACAAGAATGCATTTCAGCTTGAATTCCATTTGGCAAGCTTCATGGATGCTTTATAAACTCAAGAGAAAAAATACATAACAGTAGTAAAATAAAAATGCTGTATTTTAAACCATGTATTCTAAGTTGAAATTAAATAATTACCTTTTTTGTTGTTGTTGTTGTTGTTGCATG
>NW_027759261.1:0-299 GCF_054177405.1 Leptonychotes weddellii
ATATTAGGTTTTCGAGGCTCAGAGCGCATGTCAGAGCTCAATAACATTTCATTGTACAGATTGGCCACGTTTTGTTTGTCCATCATCCCCTGGATGACCCAGGTCGGAAACCCCCTTGTGGACATCCAAATAGGATGTCAGAGCGAGCACAGACTCCCCGGCGCACATGGGCAGAGCACGCGGACCCCAGCCCCTGGGCGCTCCCCAGCGGAAGGCCTCTGACAGCCCCTGCGCCTCCCCCAGCCCAGAGCTGCACGCAGGTGGACTCCCCGCAGAGAGTGCTGTGTCCAGCACAAAGA
>NW_027759262.1:0-299 GCF_054177405.1 Leptonychotes weddellii
TGCTTTTCTGATGAGAGAGTTGTTGCTCTTCTTTTCTTCAATCTCCTGTTGAGTTTGTAGGTGTTCAGAATGGTTTGATCCCTCTCCAGCTGAATTCCTGAGAGGAGACGAAATCCAGGTCTCCTACTCCTCCGCCATCTTGCTCCGCCCCCCAACCTCTTGCTTCTGTCTTCACCTCTCCTACTGCTCGTCTGTGGCCAAGGCCCCTCCTGGTCTCCTTCCTGTGGGACCATGCCGAAACACTGGGTCTACCCACGTAGTCCAGTAAAATCTCCCTATCTCAGGATCCTCAGCTTAAT
>NW_027759263.1:0-299 GCF_054177405.1 Leptonychotes weddellii
GATGCACTTGAGTAGGTGGAGGCGCTGTTAACAAAGAGACACTACTATGTGCACACCCCTGTCTAACCCAAGGAGAGATGGAAAAGTGCCAGGACCAGCATCACCACTTATTGAAGCCTCAAGAGAGCCTGAGAGAGCAAGTTCTGATGCTGGACTGAACCCTTCTTATTTGTCCCCGAATCAGCAAGACACACAGTCGATGATCTGAGTAGCAACATACAAAATAAATGCTGCACAAGTATGTGAGATGAAGAAAACACAAATCAGGTGTGGTCCTGGAAGGCTTCATGGAGGAGGCG
>NW_027759264.1:0-299 GCF_054177405.1 Leptonychotes weddellii
GTGTCGTTGGTCTGGGGGGGCAGGGCCCTGTGTCGTTGGCCCCAGTGGTCTGGAGTGGAGTCTTCACCTCACTGAACTGGTCGGAGAGTAAAGGGAAGGAGCGGTCTTGGTTCAAATACCACAGACTCTCACCTTTTTTTACCAAATTTCCCTAAGTGTTCTTAAATGAGTTTTCATTTTCTGTTCACCCTTTGGACCCTTTTCAGAAGCTTTAAATATTTTTTAGGGGTTGTTCACTAGTTTTTACCGGTTTCACGGGGGTCTGCTGGCTGTCTATCTCTGAAGGCAGAAATTTGTTC
>NW_027759265.1:0-299 GCF_054177405.1 Leptonychotes weddellii
TACAACCCTTACTGTGGAGACAAGGCCTTTCATGCCTTGGTTTCCAGCTGCCTCTTAACGTTTCTCTCAGACCACTTTCTATACTATCATAGCCTAGCCACACTAGCCATTTTTCTCACCTCCAAACACACTGACCTTATTCCTATATCAAGTCCTTTGCTGTTCCATGTGCCTAGAACACTCTTCCCCAAGACTTCATCTTTTTTTTTTTTTTAAGATTTTATTTATTTATTTATTTGAGAGAGAGAATGAGAGAGAGAGAGAGCATGAGATGGGGGAGGGTCAGAGGGAGAAGCAGA
>NW_027759266.1:0-299 GCF_054177405.1 Leptonychotes weddellii
AGAAAAATTTTATAAAGAAAAAAAAATGGATTACTTGAAAAAAACAGAACTTGCAGAGTATGGAACAATCTATGCCAAATTTATGAGATAGTTGGTCAAGGTACTGATAGAATCATATACAGCAATAATGAATAGAGTTCAAAATAAAGCTGAGTCCCCCCGCCCCACCCCCAACACAGCATTAAGTCCACTTGAAGCCGTGGGTGACTAAATTCATGACTGTCCAGCTCCTATGCAGACACTGCTTCTTTTGTGTCCTGGATTTAGATTCCTTCACAGGCCCCTTCTCAGTCGCATGA
>NW_027759267.1:0-299 GCF_054177405.1 Leptonychotes weddellii
GATTTCCCACCCTTCATTTTTCTCTCAACATAACAATTCTGAAGGCCTAATAGCCCATCAGAATAGTTTTCAGTAGCTTTAATTTTTGATAACTTTTTTTAAAGATTTTATTTATTTATTTGACAGAGAGAGAGTGCACAAGCAGGGGGAGTGGCAGGCAGAGGCAGAGGGAGAAGTAGGCTCCCAGCAGAGCAGGGGGAGCCCGATGTGGGACTCGATCCCAGGACCCCAGGATCATGACCTGAGCCGAAGGCAGTCACCTAACCAACTGAGCCACCCAGGCACCCAATTTTTCATAA
>NW_027759268.1:0-299 GCF_054177405.1 Leptonychotes weddellii
CCACATTGCCAATGTGCGCGGAGACCCAGGTTCCACGGAACACAGGATCAGTGCCCACGACCCCCCGGCACAGCTCATTGAGGGCGCGCATCCCCACCAGCAGCAGCAGCAGCAAGCTAAAGGCCCTAAAGCTTGCACCATCCACCTCTCTAGCACTGCACCCTGCATCCATCCCACCCCAGCCCCGCTACCACGACTGCTCTAGGAACTCAGTCCAAGTAGAGCCTCCCAGTCCCTACCTCTTTGAGTCACAGGCTCCTGCTCCCAAGTCCATGCAAGTCACTTGACCGTGTGATAGC
>NW_027759269.1:0-4147 GCF_054177405.1 Leptonychotes weddellii
GACTCCCTAAAAGCTTAATACCAGTAGCCTACTCTTGACTAGAAGCCTTACCGATGACCTAAACAGTCGCTTAACACGTATTTTGTATGTTATATGTATTCTATACTGTATTCTTACAATAATATTAGCTGGGAAGAAGAAAATATTATTAAGAAAATCAGGGCGCCTGGGTGGCTCAGTTGGTTAAGCGACTGCCTTCAGCTCAGGTCGTGATCCTGGAGTCCCGGGATCGAGTCCCGCATCGGGCTCCCTGCTCGGCGGGGAGTCTGCTTCTCCCTCTGACCCTCCCCCTCTCATGTGCTCTCTCTCATTCTCTCTCTCTGAAATAAATAGATAAAATCTTTAAAAAAAAAAAAAGAAAGAAAATCATAAGGGAGAGAAAATACATTTACAGTACAATGTTGGATTTATAAAAAAAAAATCCATGTATAAGTGGACCCATGCAGTTCACACAAGAGTCAACTGTACATTCTTCTGCTATGGTTGCTAAACTGGTAGAAGGTCAGCCTGAAGCTGCCAGTGACACCTTTGCCCCTTGCGAAGTTAGTCTGCTTGAGACTAAAGCCAACTCAGAGGAAACAGATGGGGATGGGGGGAGAGAGAGGAGGTGAGGACAGATATATAAACAGATGATAGGTCTATAGATAGATGCTATTAGGGACTGTGTCTTTTTTGTTTTTTTTTTTTGTTATTTGAGAGAGAGAGAATGAGAGACAGAGAGCATGAGAGGGAGGAGGGTCAGACGGAGAAGCAGACTCCCTGCCGAGCAGGGAGCCCGATGCGGGACTCGATCCCGGGACTCCAGGATCATGACCTGAGCCGAAGGCAGTCGCTTAACCAACTGAGCCACCCAGGCGCCCCATGGGACTGTGTCTTGATGACAAGGTTTGAGGGCTGGATTTAGGTGTGTCTGAATCCAACATCACCCTTGAACATTCAAATTCTATGAGTTTTTTTTTGTTTTTTTTTTTTTTTGGTTTAAGCTAATTTGAGTTGGGCCTCTCCTACTTGCCAGCTGAAACCCTTGACTACTGGATGTTCTGCCCCTGCTACAAGGAATATATTATATAGTGACTCAAATACCCAACTTGTAGCTACAGTTTTTAGTTGTTACAGGTATAGCTTCTTCTCCTTGGGATATGCATTCAGAGGCATGCTTCATCGTCCTCCTGCTCACCAGTTCCAGGGCTGGCTACTTGGAAAGGCAGCAGTAACTACTCTGATATCTCGTCCATCTATTTGGAGGTCCAGGTATTGGAATGGAGTTACGTTTTTTGCAGTAGTAGATTCCCCAATATACCACATTTACCTTCAACACCACCTTAGCTACGGTTCACCAAACGTTAATTGAGCCCCCAAGTATGTACAGAGCTGGGGGAATTAAAGGTACAATAAAAATGAGAAATCATCCCTGCCTGCCCTCCAGGAAACCCACAGCCTAGAGGCTCTTAACTGTTTGTCCTCATAAAAGATGTCTGGTGAGGATCAGTTACCAAGCTAATTGAAGGTTAATTCATAAACAAGCTCTGATTTGCCTAGATACCCCTCCCTACCACATACTTCTCCCTCTTTCCTTACTTAAAAACACTATGTAAATACCCCCTAGAGGGTCTGAGACCTGTTTATGTTGGCTAATATGAACAAAGGGTAAATGGTCCCAGCTCTGTCATTTTAGCTTGGGGACCTAAGATTTCTAGCTCTTCCTTTGGCTATAATTTAGCCTGGAGACTGGATCTGTCAATGATGGAGTCCCAGCAATGGCAACAGATGACCATTTCCTCAGTTCTTGGGTACCATGGTTCGCACAGTGACTCCAAACTTTTCTTAGTATTTTTTTTTTATTTTTTTTATTCTTATGTTAATCCCCATACATTACATCATTAGTTTTAGATGAAGTGTTCCATAGTGACTCCAAACTTTTATTGTTTACCTCCATCAGTAAAATATTTTTGAACATGCAACCCTATGTAAATATTCTTTTTGGTTTTAAATTATATATGTGTATATTGATTGCCCTAACATATACTGTGCATTATAAAATAAATAGAAACATACACTTAAAAGGATGGGCTAAAATAGATATATGTGGAGGACTTCTGGTTCAGTTCCAACATGTGAAGAGCTTGAAAGTCATCACTCTTGTCCTTACTACAAGAAAAAGCTGAACAAACTGAAAATCAGCATCTTTGCTTGGACCCATTAGAGAACTGAGGTTGCAGGGCAATCCACCACCCTGAAATATGGACACAAGTGAAACTAGAGAGTTATAGCCGAGATGTGCTTATCTAGAACAGAAGCTGCTGAGGCCATGAAGTGGTAGAAACACTTAACTGGTAATTTTGATGAATTTCTGGAGGCTGAGTGTAGACTAGCATGAGAGTAAGAAACTTCTGGAGGCCACAGTCTTGGGATGATCCTCCCCCACTCCCACACATACTTTCATGGTTTTTACCTCCAAAAATCCCACCAAGTTCTCATGGTGAAGGTCTAAGAGAGATCCCCCTCTTTTCCAGAGTCTTACCTAAGTTGGGGGAAGGGCACTGTGTCCCTTCCAGCCCCCTCCAGCCTTCCTTTCTCACCTAAGAAGGGGAAAAAACGCTATACCAATGGGGAAATGTGTATGAAGGTCACATAGGCCCATTAAAAGGTGGAGATTTAATCATTAGATTATGGAACACTTCCCTTCCCACCTTAACACCTCATCAACAGGGCTTCAGTGTAATAACAGCCACTTACAGCCCAAGAGCTTTAGGTGTAAACACTGAGAAGGAGTACTTAGGAAAGTTCAAAGGCAAGAGGAGGGTGGGGTGAAGGGCAAAACAAAAATACTAGAAGAATTTGAAGGCTCTGGCCCCTGCAGCTACAAGAGGCATTAAACACTGCACAACTCCCAGTCAGCCTAACATAAATCCTCATGGCAAAGGATTATCCATCTCACTTCTTATTACCCAAAACAACATGTCTGGCTTCAGGCAAAAACTACAAAGGATGCCAAAAGGCAAACAAAAATAGTGTGAAGAGAGAAAGCAGAACTAGGTTCAGATATGACACAGGTGTCAAAATTATTAGGCAGGAATCGTTATTATAATAACCATGATGAGTACATCAAGGAGTCTAATGGAAAAAGTAGATAATGTGCAAGAAAAGATGGGTAATATAAGCAGGAAGATGGAAACACTAAGAAAGAATGAAAAGGAAATGATGTAAATAAAAAACACTGTAACGTATATTTGATGGGCTCATCCACAAACTGGGTAAAGACAAGGGGAAAAAGCAATGAGACTGAAGGTGAGACAAGAGGAACTTCCCAAAGTGAAATGCAAAGGGAAAAATAATGAAAAAACAAAACAAAACAAAACAAACCCGAAGCCAAAAAAACCAGAGCAGAACATCCAAAAACTGTGGGATAATTTCAAAAGGTGTAACACATGCATAACCAGAATACCAGAGGAAAAGAAAGAGAGAACAGAGCAGAAGAAATATCTGAAGTAACAATGCAACTTTGCAAACGTAACTTTGCAAAATTAATGACAGATACCAAACCACAGATCCAGGAAGCTCAAAGAACACCAAATGGCGTAAGTACCAGCAAAATACAATGACACAAAACTATACTTAGGCATATCGTGTTCAAACTGCAGATAACCAGAGACAAAAAAAATGTTGAAAGAAGCCAAGAGGGGAAAAATACCTTTCCTATAGAGAAACAAAGGTAGTAATTACAGCAGACTTCTCTTCAGAAGCCATGTAAGTGAGAAAGACTGGATTGAAATTAATTATTAAAAACTAATAAATAATTATTAAGTAGGCTCCATGCTGGGGCTTGAACTCATGACCTGAGATTAAGACCTGAGTTGAGATCAAGAGTAGGATGCTTAACTGACTGAGCCACCCAGGTGCCCCTGGATTGAAATATTTAAATTGATGAAAGAAAAACCCACCAAACTCGAATTCTAGCTGCAAGAAACTATCTTTCAAAACTGAACGAGAGGGCGCCTGGGTGGGCTCAGATGGTTAAGCATCTGCCTTCGGCTCAGGTTATGATCCCGGGGTCCTGGGATCAAGTCCCGCATCGGGCTCCCTGCTAGGCGGGGAGCCTGCTTCTCCCTCTGACCCTCTCCCCTCTCATGCTGTTTCTCTCTCGCTC
>NW_027759270.1:0-299 GCF_054177405.1 Leptonychotes weddellii
CAGTTCATTGTGCTCAGGAGTGAACACCTGACCCAAGCTGGGCCAAAACTATGGAACTGGGCCAGAAGCAGGTGAGTCTCAGTCTAGACTGCTCATCTGAAAGGGAGATGTAAGTTGCAGTTCCTGATCTTTAGGAAGTAAATAATCAGATAGATAAGAATAGCATACAACTCCCAAAAGAATGAGACAGATTAGGGGCGCCTAGGTGGCTCAGTCATTAAGCATCTGCCTTCGGCTCAGGTCATATGATCTCAGGGTCCTGAGATCAAGCCCTGCATTGGGCCCCCTGCTCAGCAGGA
>NW_027759271.1:0-299 GCF_054177405.1 Leptonychotes weddellii
CTCTCTCTCTGACAAATAAATAAATAAAATCTTAAAAATTTTTTAAATAAAATAAAATATAGAAATAAAACTATTTGCTAGGAATGCCTGGGTGGCTCAGTTGGTTAAGGTCATGCTCCCCAGGTCCTGGGATTAAGCCCCACATCAGGCTCCCTCTTCCCTCTCCCTTTACCCCTCCTCCCGCTCCTGCTCTCTCTGTCTCTCCTATAAATAAATAAAATCTCTTTTAAAATTTAAAAAAAACTATTTGCTAAAATTTAGCCTTGGGTCAGAAATCATTTACTATATATATTGAAATA
>NW_027759272.1:0-299 GCF_054177405.1 Leptonychotes weddellii
ACTCACCCTTGTTCCTCTGTCTCCAAACTCAGGAGTTAGAGCCAAAGACAATCTTATGTGTTTTTGCAGAGTAGGCCTTTAGTACAGGTTTGTTTACTGTCTTGGTACTCATTGATGAAGGGTGCTTGAGTGGTTAGGACAGTGGGATCAGTGTCTTCCCAAACAAAGGCGCATTCATGTAATGCACACATCGATGATGCGGGCATGGATCTTCATATTTGCCCTTCCTGCTTCACAGTTTATAGTGAAGAGCAAACAAGGGAAACGAAGCACCTGAAAAGCCTCTGTGGACTCTGGAG
>NW_027759273.1:0-299 GCF_054177405.1 Leptonychotes weddellii
TTCTGTCAGAAAAAATAGACTTAAAATCTGTAACCAGAGACTTAGAAAGGCATTACCTAGTGATAAAGGGATCAATCCAACAAGAGAATAGGACAGTTTCTAAGTTATCTGTGCACCCGGCACAGAAACACCCAAGTACACAAGTTATTCACTGATATTAGCAGGCATAAAGGGAGATGTCCACGGTGATACGGTAGTAGGAGAGGATTGTAACACCCCACTTACCTCTGTGGACAGATCATCCAGACAGAAAGACGCATTGACCTTGACAACACACGAGTCCAGATGGACATAACAGA
>NW_027759274.1:0-299 GCF_054177405.1 Leptonychotes weddellii
ATCATGACCTGAGCCGAAGGCAGACACTTAACGACTGAGCCACCCAGGTGCCCCTTAAGATCTTTTTTTTTTAAAAAGATTTTATTCATTTGTTTGACAGAGAGAGCACACAAGCAGGGGGAGCGGGAGAAGGAGAAACCTCAAATCGGACTCGATCTCAGGACCCTGGGATCATGACCCGAGGCAAAGGCAGACGCTTAAGCAACTGAGCCACCCAGGCGCCCCCTCTTATTGCATTTAACTTTTCGATATTGCCAGCTGTTCTCCATAGAGGTTCTAATAATTTCTACTCCTGCCAG
>NW_027759275.1:0-299 GCF_054177405.1 Leptonychotes weddellii
TATGCAGCCCTTGTGGGTAGCAAGAAAGGGGTGTTCACCTTTGTAGCCTCTGCCTAGGTTAGATCCTTGGAGATGGGACTGAATGGACATTTGTTTATTTCTTTTTTTCTTTCCAATTTATTTGAGAAAACAGCTCCAGACTTTATATCCCAAAGACTTATTTGACACTCCCGCTGAATTTTATGGCAAGATTGCTATATCCTTTCCTTTTCCTCCTGAGCACATAACTAGACTACACTTCCAAGTCTGTCTTGCAATTATAGGCCATGTGACTGAGGTTGGCCAATATGATATGGTAG
>NW_027759276.1:0-299 GCF_054177405.1 Leptonychotes weddellii
GGGTGTTATGCACAAACAATGAATCATTGAACACTTCATCTAAAACTAATGATGTAATACATGGGGATTAACATAAGAATAAAAAAAAAAGAAAAAAAATCTCAGATAACTAATTTTTGTTTCCACTGGTTTTCTGTTTTTTCTATTTCATCGACTTCTGTATTTCCTTCTAGTTACATGAGATTGATTTGGTCTTCTGTGTCTAACTTCAGGTGGAAGTTTAGCTTATGAATTTTGGACTTTTCTAATGTGTTTGAAGCTATAACCTTCTAAGCGCTGCTTCTGCTGCATCTCATAAT
>NW_027759277.1:0-299 GCF_054177405.1 Leptonychotes weddellii
TCAAATGATACATGAAAATTCCAAAGATTGATAGAAATCAAGTATGTTAATGGCCAATGATTTAATTTGGTAACTATGCAAGATACACCTATAAAAAGAGATTTCCACAACTATCATGATTAATAATGCTATAATGGTAAAGACTGAATCAAGAATGCCAACTTCTTAATCAATTTTTAGATAACTTTTTTTTTTTTTTTTAATTTATTTGCGAGAGAGAGAATGAGAGACAGAGAGCATGAGAGGGAGGAGGGTCAGAGGGAGAAGCAGACTCCCTGCCGAGCAGGGAGCCCGATGCG
>NW_027759278.1:0-299 GCF_054177405.1 Leptonychotes weddellii
TGACATCCCTGATGTGTCCTTGTTCTCCGTCAGATCCACAGATGCGCTGGTGTCCACCATCTGGGTGTTAAGGCCATGTAGAATGTTTTTAAAAACCAGCTGCAGGTTAACTTTAAAACTGCCTTGTCAGCAGTATGGGTAACTTAATAATCATGTCAAGAACTGGATTATGCCTTCCTTTTGTTGTTGTTCATACGCTGTATTTGTTAATTCCTTTAGAACGGCCACATCTGGTCTGCCTTTCCATGCCCTGATGGGAGACTTTTCTCAACGAGAAACTGGCCGTGTTGAGGCAGGAA
>NW_027759279.1:0-299 GCF_054177405.1 Leptonychotes weddellii
CATCTGTGGGGTTTTCATAAAACAAAGTCCACCTAGAAGTAGTCTCGAGCCGGTCCATCTTACTTTCTTTTCCTTAAAAAAGTTGACATGAAGTATCAGTGCCGTGTACTCTCAGCACAAGAGAAAACAAAATGAAACGAAACAAAAGCATGAGCCCCAACTCGGCTTCCTGGGGACAGCCTCTCTGACCCTGGACAGTGCTCCAGCCTCCTGGCTTCGGCAGCCCTTTTGTGTCTGTAAATGGCTGTCATCCAGGTGCCTCTGTTGAGCCAGTGGGAAAACGAGAGTCCCCGAGTCCA
>NW_027759280.1:0-4146 GCF_054177405.1 Leptonychotes weddellii
ACACAGATGTAGTAAAAGAAGGGCCATATGCACCCCAATGTTCATAACAGCAATGTCTGCAATAGCCAAACTGTGGAAAGAGCTGAGATGCCCTTCAACAGATGAATGGATAAAGAAGATGTGGTCCATATACACAATGGAATATTACTCAGCCATCAGAAAGGATGAATATCCAACTTTTACATCAACCATGGATGGGACTGGAGGAGATTATGCTAAGTGAAATAAGTCAAGCAGAGAAAGTCAATTACCTATGGTTTCACTTATTTGTGGAACATAAGGTATAACATGGAGGACATTAGGAGAAGGAAGGGAAATGAAGGGGGTGAAATCAGAGGGAGAGATGAACCATGAGAGACTATGGACTCTGAGAAACAAAGAGGGTTTTAGAGGAGAGTGAGGAGGGGGGATTGGTTTTCCCAGTGATGGGTATTAAGGAGGGCACGTACTGCATGGAGCACTGGGTGTTATACGAAAAGAATGGATCATGGATCACCACATCAAAAACCAATGATGTAGTGTATGGTGACTAACATAATAAAATTTAAAGATTTATTTTTTTTTTAAATTTCAAAAAAAATTAGAAAACATCAAGTAACTCATTTTATAAGGACAGCACCACCCTTCTGCCAAAACCAGACAAAGACATTTCAAGAAAAAAAATAAAATAAAAACATACAGGTCAATTTCCCTAGGAACACAGATTTTAAAATCCTTAACAAAATACTATCAGTCTGGACTTAACAACACATTGAAAATATCATGTGCTATCACCAAGTAGAATCTGTTCATAGGACACAAGAAAATTTTAACATATTTGGGGCACCTGGTTGGCTCAGTTGATTAAACATCTGCCTTTGGTTCAGGTCATGGTCCTGGGGTCCTGGGATCGAACCCCACGTCGGGCTCCCTGCTTGGCGAGGAGCCTCTTCTCCCTCTGCCTGCCACTCTCCCTGCTTGTGCTCTCTCTCTCTGTCAAATAAATAAATAAATTCTTTAAAAAAAGTTTTAACATATTCAAATCAATTTATGTGCTACAACACATTAACAAAATTAAAAAAGAAAACATGATAGAGAGATAGCTGCAAGATAACATAAGTCCATCACCCATATTCCTCCATAGTAACAATAATTTGACATCCATGCATGCATAAAAGTGCCAAAAGAGCATTGGCATACAGATAGGATTGCAAACGCCCAATGCAGTCCAAACCAAGGTAAGCCATTTGAGATGTTTTTTTATAGACTGGTAGAAAAGTCACCAAACTTGGTCCTACAGATGTTTCTGTAGCTACTTGGCTGTAGATGTTTTCCTTTCAACATTTTGAATATATCGTGACACTCCCTTCTTCCCTGCAAAGTTTCTGCTCAAAAATTCACTGGTAGTCTTATGGGATTTCCCTTTCATGTAACTGTTTTCTCTTGCGGCTTTTAAAATTCTCTATTACTGGTTTTTGCCATTTGAATTGTTATGTGTCTTGGTGTGGATCTCCTTAGGTTGAAGACTCTCCATGCCTCCTGATATGAATTTCTGGTTCCTTCCTCAGATTCAACATGTTTTCAACTATAATTTCTCCTAATAAAAATTCTTCCCCTTTTCTCTCTCTTTGCTTCTAGGATCCCTAAAATGTGAATGTTATCATGCTTGATGGTGCCTGATGGTGTCACTGAATTCCCTATATCTACTGTCATTTTTCCCATTTCTTTTTTCTCTCACCTGCTGAACTTGATTATTTTATGTTATTCTGTCCTCCAGGTCATTGATACATTCTTCTGTTCCTCTATCCTACTACTTAGTCCATTATTCCATTTGACATATTTTTAATTTTATTCATTTTATATTTCTTCTCTGGTTGGTTCTTTTTTATCTCTTTGTTGAGGGTCTCACTGATGTACTCCACTCTTTTCTCAAGTCCAGTGAATATCTTTATGACCATTTCTTTAATTTCTCTATCAGGCATATTAATTATGTCCATTCTGTTTAGGTTTTTTGCTGTGATTTTGTCCTTTTAGTTCAATTGGGACATATACCTCTGTCTCCTCATCTTGTCTAACCTCCCTGTGTGTTTCTGTGTGCTAGGAAATTCAGCAACATTTCCTGCTATTGACGGTCATGCCTTAAGAAGAAGTCCTATGGGGCTCTGCAACGCAGTGTCCCCATCTCACCAAAATCCCATGCTTCAGGAGTGTCCCCTGTGCATGTTGCTTGCATGCTGCTGTTGTGGCTGAGACACTCTTTCCTTTAGTCCCATCATCCGAAGTGACTCTTTTTGCCTTTGTGTACAGTGTTTGCTCCCTGTGATGTTTGTGTGCCAATCTGGGGTCACATTGGGCTGGAGCTGAGTCAGTTGAGGCATTTTCTGGAGAGGCAGTAGCAACAAACTGCAGGGCACTTTTCCTGTGTTTTCACCTGAGAAGCTTCCTCTTGTGGCTGGGCCTTGGAATCAGATCCACCATTGGTCCCAGCCCATTGCTGCATCTGTAATCAGACTTGTGTGTGTGTGATTATCCTCTCCTCTTCTTGTTGCAGGAGTCACGTTAGAGTTGTCTTGTCCCTGTTGGGGCTACTTGCACACTGCCTAGCCTGTGGCATCATGCTAGATGGGGTCTGGACAAGAGCATATTGGAGGGGTGGATCTGCAATGGGTGTGGTGGGTGGGGGTGGTAGACTTAAAAGTTAGGTAGTGAAGGCCAGTGCTTCACTGGTTCCTACAGGTGGTTGTGTGTTTTGCTTGAGAGCAGGAGAGGGAAATTGTGCTTGCCACTCCTTTGTTTCTGGAGAAGTCTCCTAAGGATCTTTGCACCTTCAGGACACCTCTGAGATCAGTAAACTATTCTGCCTCCCATTTGCCCCAGGCGTTTTCCAAACTGCTATTTCCAATTTGTATCTCTTTGGTCTGTTTGAAGTTTGGGGACTCAGTTTCCTCTCACCCTCACCACTCTCCCAAAGCCAAGCCCACTGATGTTTAAACCTTAATGATTTAAGTCTCATTCATTGTAAGAATTCATGAAATGCACACATTCTAGTTTTCAAATCCAAATGTTATGGGAATTCACCGCCCCCCCACATACATTGCTATGTGAGGATCTGTCTATCCCCCTTTATTTGCCCATGCCATTCCTCCCTCCACTGAAAGTCCCATGGGTCCAGTTGTTTAGGTCTCAACCACATCTGCATACTTCCTAACTTCTTCAATGAGACACCTTGCCTACATTTACTTGTGGAGTTTGTTTTGTCAGTCTTTGCGTCACTTTCTGGGTTATTTGTACTGATGTGAGTGTTATCTATTTGTAGTCATTTGATGAGGTGAACTTAGGATGCTCCTACTCCACCAAATTCTCCAGATACCCTTCTAATCACCTTTTGAACTGAAAGCTAAGACTTTAACTAAATGTTTTTATCTAAAAAAGTGATTTTTTAGTTCACCATATTGAGTAGAAAAATAAACAATATAATCTTTTTTTTAAGAGATTCTATTTAGGGGCGCCTGGGTGGCTCAGTCATTAAGCGTCTGCCTTTGGCTCAGGTCATGATCCCAGGGTCCTGGGATCGAGCCCCACACCAGGCTCCCTGCTCCATGGGAAGCCTGCTTCTCCCTCTCCCACTCCCCCTGCTTGTGTTCCCTCTCTCACTGCCTCTCTGTCAAATAAATAAAATCTTTAAAAAAAAATGTGGACATATCCACACCATTTACCAGTCACAGCAATATTCAACTTGATATTCAAGGAAATCTACAACTTCTTTACAGAAGTGGGTTCTTCAATATGCCACATTCTTGGGATTCTGCATTTTCACTGCATCTTCTTTGAAAAGTATTCCCTTGGTTCATAGGCCATCAAGATAGTTTGCAGTCGTGGCTTTTGAAAGCATATCATTTTTTTTTAATCACTCTCTTTTCTTGTTGTGGAAAAAGAAGTAGATGACTTCCCCCCCCCCATATCAGCAAACAGCAGAGAGCTGAGCTTTGCAATGAAAAAACCATAAGATTTTTCTGGCAAAAAAGGAAAATGTTGAATTCCACTGAAATGAATTTGAAAAATGTTCTCTGCCCTCTAATCCTCCAAATTCACTACCATACCATGCTATTTATTAAACACCTCTTTTTTTTTACATTTTTTAATTTTATTTTTATTTTTTAAATTTTT
>NW_027759281.1:0-299 GCF_054177405.1 Leptonychotes weddellii
TCTTTTTTTTTTTTTTAACTCCCTAATATTTTCTTTTTGAATGGAAAGGTCTATTTCTGAAACCTTGATTTTACTCTTGAAATCCTCTTATGTTTCTAGCCTGAAATTTTATACTTCTCTTGTATTTTTGATGGTTAGGTATTTTACAGATATCCATTTTGATTATTAAGAGCTGAAATCATTGCTAACATCTGTTAAATAGGTGCTGTTCCTATAATCAGATGTTCAAGAGGAACAGCAGCGGAAATGGTAGCAGTGGTGAGTTCATACAGATATCCATTGATGACAAGTAATATTCT
>NW_027759282.1:0-299 GCF_054177405.1 Leptonychotes weddellii
TGCCTGCTCTGTTCCCAGATGCACACCAGCCCTGAAGTCACCTGCCTCACGTGCTTTTCAAGTGGGGAACACCTGAATCAGGTGTTCCTGGGTAAGTCAGTGGAAGTTACTCTCTCTTTTCCACCCACTTTGTGCCATTACATCAGCCAAGCATGTCCCCTGTGTATCAGGACGATAGTCCGTCTCCGTCTCCGTCATCACTAGCTGGTTTCTTTTCCACCCACTTTGTGCCATTACATCAGCCAAGCATGTCCCCTGTGTATCAGGACGATAGTCCGTCTCCGTCTCCGTCATCGCTA
>NW_027759283.1:0-299 GCF_054177405.1 Leptonychotes weddellii
CTGACGCTGCGCCAGGGACGTGCTGCGGGGTCAGGCCGAGCCAGCGTGCCGTCAGAGGGCACCGTCCACACGTGGGGGACGCGAGACCCCAGCTGACCCCGTGTCCCTCTCCCTGTCACTGTGGCCGGGCCATGGTCACCTGTGGCCTCCTGGCCCCAGTGTTGCCATCTGTGAAATGGGCAGGATGGGGGCTGACTACTGATGATCGTGGATGGAGTCTGGAAGCGTCTGTGTGGGTGTCGCTGGCCACTGCGCAGCCCCCGCCGGAGGAAGCTGAGCGGGGACAAGCCAGGAAGAGC
>NW_027759284.1:0-299 GCF_054177405.1 Leptonychotes weddellii
CAGGTGCCCCCAAGTAACTATGTTCTTAAACTCACTCCAGTCATTTTTCACACCCAGGGATCCACAAAATTTCTCTTATGAAGTTCATCAGTGACCTCTATCTAGGCTTCTACATTCAGAGGTCAAGTCTAGACCTCATCTAGTTGATCACTCCCTCCTTTCTTTTCTTTTTATTTTTTAAGATTTTATCTATTTTTTTGAGAGAGAGAAAGAGCAAGAGAGAGAGAGAGAGAGCACAAGCAGGGGGAGCGGCAGAGGGTGAGGGAGAAGCAGACTCCCTGCTGAGCAGAGAGCCCAGT
>NW_027759285.1:0-299 GCF_054177405.1 Leptonychotes weddellii
AGCGTTATATTAGTTTCAGGTGTACAATATAGTGATTCAACAATTGTGTGCATTACTCGGTGCTCATCATGGTAAGCATGCTGTCAATCCCCTTCACTTATTTCCCCTATCCCCCCACCTGCTTCCCCTCTGGTGACCAGTAATTTGTTCTCTATATTTAAGAGTCTGGGTTTTTTGTTTGTCTGTCTCTGTATTTGTTCATTTGTTTTGTTTCTTAAATTCCACATATGAGTGAAATCATACGGTATTTGTCTTTCTTTGACTTATTTCACTTAGCATCGTACCATTCTAGATCCATC
>NW_027759286.1:0-299 GCF_054177405.1 Leptonychotes weddellii
GGCAAGTCTATCCCCGTGAAACCATCACCACCATCTGTGCCTTGAATATTCCCAACACTTGCAAAAGTTTTCTCCCGCCCACTTTATCATTATGTGACTAATAAGAACAATTGTGTGATAAGAGCAATTAATATGGGATCAGGTCCCAGAAGCCTACTGGGTGATGTAGAGTCTATACTGAACTGTGTTGCATCATGGGCTTGAACACATACCGGTATGTATTTCTTCCTTGCAAGAATGTTTCCCCCTTCTGCCCACTGAAACGAATGGATGTCCACTAATTGATTCAAGGAAGGGAA
>NW_027759287.1:0-299 GCF_054177405.1 Leptonychotes weddellii
TCTGGTCAGAGCTATTTGAGATTGAATTTCTGTTCCATTTGACAGGTGGGAGACTCAGCTTCCTCATCTGTAAAATAGAGAAGATCACATTTTGCCCACCGGACTAAATGAGACAAACACTATGAACACACCCAGCCTAGTGATTGGAAAGTAGTGGGGGGATCAGCTGCTGTAGCCTTGGATGGGAGGAGACCGTGCTGGGGAATCCCATCTTACTTTGTCAAAGAACTCTGTAGACCAGGAGTATTTTCTTGGAGGATCTTTAGGGGAAACGCTCAGGACTCTGTGTTAGGGGTTTC
>NW_027759288.1:0-299 GCF_054177405.1 Leptonychotes weddellii
TGGGGGCCAACCCCTGCTCTGAGCAGTCTGAATGGAGCTAGAAACAAGAGGCAATGAGTAGGTATATTGAAGTGGAATAGTCACACATAACAATTTGACAAAGTATGTCATTAATAAAGTGGTTTTGCAGAAAGGAAAAAAAAAAAAAGAGGCAACGAGTAAAATGTTTCACAGGATAAACCACAGGGACAGTCTTACTGTTGCCCCTGTCAGCTATATGGAGAAGCATATGTTTTTAGAATGTTTTGAATTATTCTCTTCTGCACTGGAAAACAAACATCCAAAAACCCAGCTTGCTC
>NW_027759289.1:0-299 GCF_054177405.1 Leptonychotes weddellii
TTGTGCTGTCTCTCATTCTCTCTCTCAAATAAATAAATAAAATCTTAAAAAAAAAAAAACAGAAACATATAATTACCAGTTAAGAATATGAAACAATATAGGTACCTGGGTGGCTCAGTCGGTTGTCTGCCTTCAGCTCAGGACATGATCCCAGGGTCTTAGGATGGAGTCCTACATTGGGCTCCCTGCTCAGTGGGGAGTCTTCTTCTCCCTCTCCCTCTGCCCCTCCCCGGCTTGTGCTCTCTCTCTCTTTCTCCCTCTCAAATAAATAAATAAAATCTTAAAAAAAGTATAAACCA
>NW_027759290.1:0-299 GCF_054177405.1 Leptonychotes weddellii
TTTTTTTAAAGATTTTATTTATTTATTTGAGACAGAGAGAATGAGAGAGAGAGAGCACATGAGAGGGGGGAGGGTCAGAGGGAGAAGCAGGCTCCCTGCCGAGCAGGGAGCCCGATGCGGGACTCGATCCAGGGACTCCAGGATCATGACCTGAGCCGAAGGCAGTCGCTTAACCAACTGAGCCACCCAGGCGCCCCTGTTATACCTTATTCTTAATGAAGACATGTAAACAGGTTCTTCATTAAAAGAAACATAATTTTTACCATGTGTGAAATACAGCCACTGACGTATGTAGTAAC
>NW_027759291.1:0-4146 GCF_054177405.1 Leptonychotes weddellii
ATGATGAGCGCAGTGAATTATGTAAGACTGTTGAATCACAGACCTGTACCTCTGAAACAAATAATACATTATATGTTAAAAAAAAAAATAGAGAAGAAGATAGCAGGAAGGGAAAAATGAAGGGGGGAATCGGAGGGGGAGACGAACCATGAGAGACTATGGACTCTGAGAAACAAACTGAGGGTTTGAGAGTGGAGGGGAGTGGGGGGATGGGTTAGCCTGGTGATAGGTATTAAAGAGGGCACATACTGAATGGAGCACTGGGTGTTATACGCAAACAATGAATCATGGAACACTACATCAAAAACTAATGATGTAATGTATGGTGATTAACATAATAAAATTAAAAATGTGAAAAATAAATAATCTTACTTACATAACTATAAATAATTATATGAATATGTGTTTATATAAATTTATATAAATATTTATGCAAAGAATTAATAAAACAATTTCTTATTTTAACTTGGGATTAAAAATGAGACTCCCCATTCCCCACAGGAGAGTATCTTATTTTATTTCCTTTTTCTATAGCACATATCACTTTTAACTATTATATAATCCTTAATTGTATGTTTATTATTTAGCATCTGTTTCCTCACCAGAATATAGGCTGCATGAAGGCAGAAATACTGTCTGCTTTGGTTACCAAGCACCTACATTAGTACCTGACAGAGGGAGAGTAAGCACTGAAAAAGTATTTGCTGAATAAATGGATTACCAGCTAAGCCTTTATGTCTTTCAAATATGGATTTGCCTTGGTCTGAGGGGGAGTTAAGAGTCTTTTCTGGTGAAAAAGAAAAGAGACAGATGGGACTGGCCACCCCCAAGCCAACCCTAAACAGGCCTTTGTTTTAAAAATCCTAGGCCTGTAAAATTAACAAGTCAGGAAATGACAGATGTTGGCGAGGATGTGGAGAAAGGGGAACCCTCCTACACTGTTGGTGGGAATGCAAGCTGGTGCAGCCACTCTGGAAAACAGTATGGAGGTTCCTCAAAAAGTTGAAAATAGAGCTACACTATGACCCAGCAATTGCACTACTGGGTATTTACCCCAAATATACAAATGTAGTGATCCAAAGGGGTATGTGCACCCCAATGTTTACAGCAGCAATGTCCACAATAGCCAAACTATGGAAAGAGCCAAGATGTCCATCAACAGATGAATGGATAAAGAAGATGTGGTATATATATACAATGGAATATTACGCAGCCATCAAAAAAACCCAAACCAAACCAAAACAAAATCTTGCCATTTGCAATGATGTGGATGGAACTTGAGGGTATTATGCTAAGCGAAATAAGTCATTCAGAGAAAAACAAGTATCATATGATCTCACTGATATGAGGAATTCTTTTTTTTTTTGAACTCCAAGTACAAACTTTATTTCTATTACAAGTATGTTAATAATAATAGTAGTAGTAGTAGTAGTAAAATAAAAAGAGGGGACGGGGGCTCTGATACTTGGTTTTCAGGGCAAGCCATGGAGCTTAGGCCTCAGTCCTGATCCAGGCAGAGCCCAGCATGGCTCTGGTGGCAACAGGGAGCCCCCAGCCTTCTCCATCAGAAGACAGTAAAGACAAAGGAGCCATGCTCCCCACCAGAAACAGAAGGCAGTTACACCAAATGCCAAAGAAGCAGATTTAAACAAAGCCTCTAGTGCACTCACCTCTAGCTCAACTCATCTCCGAAGCCTTGTTCCTAACATATATTGCAACTGGCCTGAACACTTCACCAGAGTGCCTCCATACACACAAGAGGCCCAAATTCTGGAGTGGGGAGGGACAGTACACAGGAGAGGGTACCTAAAAGTTCCCAAAGTGAGGCCCCAGCAGAGAAGAGAATCACTTCACTGATGAGTATCAGGTTTCCAGAACCCTCTCTCGTCTCTCCACCAGGACTACACAGCACCAAGAAGCAGTGGCAATAGTATGTCAAAAGATGGAGCCCTGGTGGGCTGAGAGGCCATAACTTGTATTTCTGCGCAGCGAAAAGGCAGTAGCTAAAGATGAAACATTTCTCAACAGCCTCCCTGCTAACCCTCCCCCAAACCCTCAAACTCCCACAGCACAATCTCAAAAGACACAAAATGGCCATAACCTACAAAAAGTTAAAATCTGTAAAATCTCCCCTGCCCACAGAGCCCGGGAGATGGGGCCTGAACCGCAGCAAGTGCTGCTGTGCAGAAAAGATGGAACCACTGTGCAGGTTCTCTGTGACACCATTACTCCTCCTCCTCTTCCTCCTCTGCATCCCGAGCTCCCTGTTGCTTGGGGGATTTTGCCTTTGCAGTTCTGTTTCGGTAGTTGGCAGCTGTGGAGGTGACCCGTGAGTTCCTGCCACCTTCACTCCTACCACTTACTCTGTACCTCCCTGAAGGCCCATGGGGGAAGGTGGGTACAAGGTTTTCTGGGTAGAGATTTCACACTGGGTGAATCACTGGAACGTGTCCAGTGGCCATGGCTGTGTTATGGCTGTTTTGATTGCCTGCCTGGCCATCCTGGCTGTCTAAGTTTTTGAGCTTCAATATGCGAGGAGGGCTAGGCTGGCACCCAGGTCTGGGGCCTGATGTGGATGTTGACAGTCAGTTACAAGTTGCTGTCATATTGTTAATGGGTCTCCTGGGTCGGGGGGAAGAGGGTAGGTGGGTCCTTTAGCCGTTTCCTGCTTGATATCATCCATATAACCAGAAGACAAGTCTCCCTGGTGTCTGACACGCCTCTTGGGCAGCTCTGGTGAGGTCTCTGGAGGCTGGAAATCCTGTCTAGGAATCCCCTCTGTCACACGGTTGTTTGCTGTGGCTGGGCGTTGGTCACACTGGTCCTGGTGATGGAACAGCACCTCCTCCTCCAGCTGTACCCCACAGAATTCACATGGGATGATGATGCCATCCTCCATGGGGGGAGAATTGCTCAGGCCCATCAAAGAGTCTAACTGGTTACTCGCAGCCTGCTGCAAAAACTTTTGGAAGATGACAGGGTCCTCCACCCCTTTGGGGGAAGTACTGCCCATACTGAGTGAAGGTAAGGCACAGGAAGGATTACAGATTGTCTGATGGTCTATCAGCAGTTCCTCTGGGTAGAGCTCCTCACAAAATTCACAAGGCAACATGGTCCGGTCATCTGCACCATTCATGTCATTCAGAGCATTGGAACCTTCAACGGACTGGTCTATACCACATACAGCCCTCCAGAAGTCCTGCTCTGCCACACTGCAGGCCTGCCCTTCATTTTGCAGACTTAGGGCCAACATGAAGTCCAAATTTGCACTGTCTTCACCACCCTCTTTTGGGGGCTATCAGGTTCTATTCCTTTCCTGCCTTTCTTGTTCTTCCAATAGATTACTCTGAATTGGAAACTGGGCTGTCATGTTCCTTTGGTTGGTAGTTCTACTATGGAAAGGATCTGATTCAAAGGCTCTCAGGGGTCTTCGGGGTAGCCTCATAGGTGGGTCCAGAGCCTCAATTTGCCTGAGGAGCTGGGATGCAATCCAGACGCCATCTTGACCCCAGGAATCATCATATGCATTAGGAGGCATGGCAACCTCATCTCTCTTTTCCTCCCCATCTCTTCCACAAACTTCAGAATGAGTCTTCAGATCTTTCATCAGGACATTGCACCCACAATTGCCACATAACTCCGTCCGGGCACCACAGTAATCTTCATGGTCCTTCAGTTTGAGAACAGAAAGCTCCAAATCACAGTGCTGGCAAAGGGCGAGCCATAGAGGACACTCAGTCTCCTCATGCTTCTTTAACTGCCTCTTCTCCAACTTCTTATTACATTTTCAGGTCACCTGACAATGTTCTATAGCCATGTGACTCTCCATGTCAGATTTGGGAAATGGTTCCCTGCAGATAGGACACCAATGTTCCTTTGACAGTGGATCTCATGGATGGTAAAATTAAACACAGGAATTTCTTTTTTGCAACTGTCACACAGTTGAGTGTCCTGGTCATCTAGAAATTCAGCCATCTTTAGTTCTTCCTGAAAACCGGGACGACAGCAAGGACCTGCAGCTGACCCGCTAGCTGCAGACACAGAGCCTCCTCAGTCAGCCCCTACACTGAACACCCTGATATGAGGAATTCTTAATCTCAGGAAACAAACTGAGGGTTGCTGACGTGGTGGGGGGTGGGAGGGATG
>NW_027759292.1:0-299 GCF_054177405.1 Leptonychotes weddellii
ATGGTATTCTCATTTCTGGACACTTTTTCCCTTCCCTGTGCATGTAACCTTTCTGAAACAGATGAAGAGCTTTTGTCTCTGGGATTCTAGAAATACAGGGAGATCCAATCACGTTTATTGCTGTGGGGGACATGATGTGCGGCATGCCCCCCGGGCAGATACCAGGCTCGCATTTCTGGGAGACCTCCCTCCCTTTCCTCCAACTTCTTCAGACAGTATCAGAGGAAGTGGGTTTCGTTCTCAACATTGTACATTAATGAAGACAAAGTGGGATTCCTTTAACAGTGACCAGAGTGGTT
>NW_027759293.1:0-299 GCF_054177405.1 Leptonychotes weddellii
AGTCACACAACATAGGTGAACATTAAAAAAATACATGTTAAAAGAATCAGACATAAAACAGTTTAGTGCAGGCATCCTTTGGACTGCATATAGAGAGACTTTTTTTTTTTTTTTTAAAGATTTTATTTATTTATTTGACAGAGAGAGACACAGCGAGAGAGGGAACACAAGCAGGGGGAGTGGGAGAGGGAGAAGCAGGTTTCCCGCCGAGCAGGGAGCCCGATGCGGGGCTCGATCCCAGGACCCTGGGATCATGACCTGAGCCGAAGGCAGACGCTTAACGACTGAGCCACCCAGGC
>NW_027759294.1:0-299 GCF_054177405.1 Leptonychotes weddellii
TTGTAAAATGTTAATTGGGTCCTGTTCATTAGTAATCAAAATCATTTGTGGTTGGAGGTTTCACTTACATCGGTGGTAGTGGACACAGGCTCAGTTGGGCCTGTCAACTGAAGTGTCTTAGTTCTAATTCACATGACTTCTCCATGTGGCGTGGGCTTCTTCCACCATAGCAACTGGGTTCTAAGAAGTATTCCAAGAAAAAAGGAGCGAGTAACCAGTTCTCTTAGGCCTGGATTCAGAAGTCTCAGAACATATCCATTTCAATCTATTGGTAAAAGCAGTCACAGGGCCAGGCTGGA
>NW_027759295.1:0-299 GCF_054177405.1 Leptonychotes weddellii
AAGATGCCAGATAGGTTGAATTCAAATAGGACTACACCAAGACACATGATTAAATTGTCAAAGGTCAAAAGAAAGAATTTTAAAAACAGTGAGAGAAAAGAGAGACACTACATACAAGGGAACCCCCCATAAGATTGGTGGATTTCTCAACAAAAACTTTTCAGGCCAGGAGAGAATGGAATGACATATTCAAAATACTGGAAAAATATAATTTTTTTGAGATTTATTTATTTATTTTTATTTTGTTATGTTAATCACCATACATAACATCATTAGTTTTTGATGTAGTGTTCCATGAT
>NW_027759296.1:0-299 GCF_054177405.1 Leptonychotes weddellii
ACTGGGGCCTGAGGATGAACGGGGTTGGCCGAGCTCACGTCCTGCACATGCAGGCCTGAGCCCTGCCGCCTTACTAGCTGTCAGCCTGGGGTCCCCCTCTGCTTTAGAGGCCTCGAATTCCCTGGCTGGGGGCTGCCTTTGAAGCGGGCACTGGGAGGTGGGGTCCCGCTGATTTCAAATCTGACTTTGCCTTCTGCCTATTTAGTAGATACATGAATTCTCTAGAAGTGATTGATAGAACTCCAAGCTCAGGGTCTTGTAGGGTACAGAGCTGAGCAACCCTCACCAGCTTAGTGCTG
>NW_027759297.1:0-299 GCF_054177405.1 Leptonychotes weddellii
GTTTACCCAGGGGTAACTGGAAGGTTATATGTGAAAATGTTAACAGTGGTTATAGCTCAGTAATGTCAAATAAGCTAAGTTTTAACTGCTTACTATTTGTGGATCTGTATTATATTTTCTCTGATAATCATGGTGACAACTTAAAAAAAAAGAAAAAGGATTTAAAATAGCAGTGAAGAGAATTTTATGCTGTTGCTTCTCAGCATTATCCAAACCAGAAAAAGTCCAAGAAAGTGAGAAGCAGCCTCTAATTTTTTAAAAGATTTTATTTATTTATTTGAGAGAGAGAATAAGCAGGG
>NW_027759298.1:0-299 GCF_054177405.1 Leptonychotes weddellii
TTTGTCTTTTTATTTGTTTGTACTATTAACTAGTAGCAAACTTTAAATTGCCTATATTTCTTCCTAGAATGGTAGTAAACACAGGTTGTTTTCTTTTTTCTTTTTTTAATTTTTATTTATTTATTTGACAGAGAGAAACACAGCAAGGGAGGGAACACAAGCAGGGGGAGCGGGAGAGGGAGAAGCAGGCTCCCGGCCGAGCAGGGAGTCTCATGTGGAGCTCAATCCTAGGACTCTAGGACCATGACCTGAGCCGAAGGCAGACATTTAATGACTGAGCCACCCAGGTGCCCCCAGGT
>NW_027759299.1:0-299 GCF_054177405.1 Leptonychotes weddellii
ACCATAGGTGTGGTTGAGATCAACTGATAGCAGAGTGGGGCAAGCTTGTGGAAAGAGGCTGGGAGTGTGGCTTTACCCCCTTTGGTAGTGTAGGAATTTCTGTCTCTGTTGTTCAAGTGTTTTATTTTGAAATAATTTCAGAATACATGAGGCTTGCCAAAATAGTACAAAGGAGCCTTGGACACAGTTCACGCCAATACTCCTGATATTAAGATCTTACCATGTTGGCTCTTTCTTTCTCTATTGTTTTCTGGAGTGTTTGAAAGTTGCAGAAATGCTGCACCTTTACCCATAAACAT
>NW_027759300.1:0-299 GCF_054177405.1 Leptonychotes weddellii
TGCTACAGTACTGAAAAATTAAAAAATCTGCTACAGTACTGAAAAATAGGAGCTAGCAAAAGTAGACATTTTGAAAAATGCCAGAAACATCAAAAGCAGCTGGAATCGGGAATGGTCAACATGGTGACCGCCATAAGGTGCCTCAGTAGAGTTTTGATACATCATCAAAAGTATAGTCTTTCCAAGATGGCTTATCAGAAACATCCTTGTTCTACATGTTCAGGTGCCCAGCAGACATTTTGCTGCTGCTACAAAGCCTGCAAAGAAAACAAAAAAAGGTGTGAAAGACAAAGCATCAG
>NW_027759301.1:0-299 GCF_054177405.1 Leptonychotes weddellii
TATTACAAAGCTGTGATCACCAAGACAGCATGGTACTGGCACAAAAACAGACATACAGACCAATGGAACAGAATAGAGAACCCAGATATGGACCCTCAATTCTATGGTCAAATAATCTTTGACAAAGCAGGAAAAAACATGCAATGGAAAAAAGACAGTCTCTTCAATAAACGGTGCTGGGAAAGCTGGACAGCCACATGCAGAAGAATGAAACTCAACCATACTCTAACACCATTCACAAAGATAAACTCAAAGTGGATGAAAGACCTCAATGTGAGACAGGAATCCATCAAAATCCT
>NW_027759302.1:0-14010 GCF_054177405.1 Leptonychotes weddellii
ACGGCCGTGCTCCCACCATCCCTCCTCACGGACTAGGCCACGGCCCCCCGGGGGGAAGCAGGTGTGTTCTTCGATGCAAAGCAGCAAGGTTCATGAGACCTTGGGAGGAGTGCGGGAAGCGTGCAGGGCTCGCTCACTGCCCCCGAGGAGTCTGTAAACGGGCGATTCCATACTGGTTTCTGTTTCAGGGCCTGAACAAATCACTACTGTCTCCTACTTTGTAAGAGCCAATAAAGAAGGTGGTGGAATTCGCTGGTGCAGTTTCTATTGAACATGGTAGGAACAAATTCACGTTAATTAACAATGGGGGGAAAAAAGCCAGAGTTTTGCTTGGCTTCTCCAGGCCTTGTGTTTGCCAGGAATCCCTTCTGGAGGCACATGCTTCACCTTGCATTACCGAGGGGAGTTGAACGCCGTCTGCACCCACAGCGTGTGCCCGGATGCCACCCTGATTCAAAGCACACGGTGGTGATGTAGGTGACTGCTTGCTCCAAAATACAGTGAATTGATAGAATTTGAGATGCAATAAAGCCGGCAGATCAGGAGCCGATCGCCATTGAAAAGAGTTGGTTTCTCACCGATCCCAAGAGGAGGGGCGCGCCACTCGGTGGTGGGGGGTCATCCGGGGAGGTAGCAGGGCCAGTCAGGAGGCAGGGGGAGGAGGAGACTGTGGGCAAGGGCCTTAATTGTGGTTTCCATGGGAAGGCATCGGCGAGGCGGGGAAGCGGGGTTAGGACTGGCTAGTCAGAGTAACTTCGGTGGTTGCCCAGCAACTGCCCCGGGCTGATTAGGGCAGGTGGAGAGTGGCCCGAGCGTGAGAGCCCCATAGAGGAAGTGGTGGGGGTGTGTGCCCTGGACTGGTGGGTTTGCACTTGGAAAGCTTCTGTGCAGTTGTTTGCTGTCCCTAAGAACAGAACAGCCCTGGGAGGGGGAGTCCCTCCAGGGTGAGCGAGGCCCAAGCATCAAAGCCTCTGAATACGGAAGGTGAAAATCATAGCTAATACACTGCTCTAACGTGCCTTCTCTCAGCCATGCTTCGGGGTGCCTCTCAGCAGGTGAAGCCTACAGCCCTGCCAGCCGGCTCGGGCCTGACCGGTCGCCTGGACACCGAAAGGGAGGACATGGCTGTGTCCCGCCCCAGCTCGGCCCCTCAGCACTCAGCTTCCAGAGGCGGCCACGGCCCGTGACGCGTGCGTCCCAGATGAGTGATAACGTGGAACCAGCCCACAGCCGGAGCAGACCAACCTCTGGGTGAGAAACCGATGCTTGCTGTTGTAAGACACTGAGATTTGGAGATGTTGTTGCAGTAAAAGGTGATCAGTACAGATACTCGGAATTGATGACGGTCAGGAATCTCTGAGAGCTGATTGGTCCCCATCCCTCAGGAGGTTTTTAGGTCTGTTTTGGAGACACCCTACCTGGATTCATCTTTGTCTGTCTCCCTGAACACGGCTCTTCTTCCCAGTTGCTCAGTTTCACCTGTGAAACTTTTAGTCGTACCTTGTCTTCACCATATTAGTTTTGTTACTACAGTTTCCCCCCAGTCTCTGCTTCATCTCTCATTCACGTGCTCTCCACTGCCCTGTGTTATCTGCCGGGATATGAGGCTGCCCTTAGGGAAGGTCCTGCCCTCTGGTTTTGCAGGTCATACGTGTGTCTGCTCTGCATGGGCTCCCACTTCGGTTCTTGCGCTGGTGTCTGTCCTAACACCCTGTCCCCCCATCCTGGTGTCTGACCTGTCACCCCACCCCCATCCTAGTGTCTGACCTCTCACCCCACCCCCATCCTAGTGCCTGACCTCTCACCCACCCCCATCCTAGTGTCTCACCTCTCACCCCACCCCCATCCTGGTGTCTGACCTGTCATCCCACCCCCATCCTAGTGTCTGACCTGTCACCCCCACTCCCCTAGTCCCACTCTTGTTCTCCTTTGCCTCTCATGGTGAAAGGGCTCTGTTGAATTGTTTTAGACAATTTAAAGTTGTGCAAGAGCACACAATTAGGAAAAGTATATTCAGCGAATTGGTTTTGGAAAATTAGATAATGGAGAAGGGGTTATCAGAGCTTTGGCTGTGAGGTCCTGAGAAAATCCTCCAGCCAAGACCCTGCTGTTGGCTGGTGGAGCCCGTGTTACCCTTGTTTGCCACTAGATGGTGCCCAAGAAGGTAAAGTTCGCCTCCAGGCTCTCCCATCCTTTGTAAAGGACCGGAACCTGCTGCTTTATGCCTGAACTAGGGAGATGCAGGTGCTCGCAATTTGCTCACTCAGAATTGCACAATGAGTTAATAGGCGGAATTAAAGACCTAGGGCTTCCTCCTTTCACAATGTGATGTAAAAACGAATTGCAAATGCAGTTTACTATGGATAGTCACAGGGGAAGGCTCTGATGGGGGGGTGCTTTGGGGTGGGGGGCAATAAAGATAAGAGCCATGGGAGGCAGCTGCAGGGACAGCTGTGATGGCCAGCCTGGCTGAGTGTTTATCTTCGGCTTCTTATCTTGGTCAACTGGCAGGAGGGCTATTCATTGGCAAGTAGAGAGAAAAGGAAAAGATTTTAAGAGATTTGCATCAAAACAACACAGGAACAATTTACCTTTGTGCAACAGGTTTGAATTCAGATATTTTAACTTTATAAGTTGTCATTCGGAATGAAAGCAGACAGGGTTAATGCTCCTGTGTGTAGACATGCGTTCCTGCTCACCTGACGTAAGTGATGTTGAGCATCTTTTCATGTGCCTGACCTGTCACCCCACCCCCATCCTACTGTCTGACCTATCACCCCACCCCCATCCTAGTGTCTGACCTGACACCCCACCCCCATCCTAGTGCCTGACCTCTCACCCCACCCCATCCTGACGTGTGACCCCTCCCAGACCTGGAGGCAAAGCAATGTCTGTTCATGTCTTCTGCCCATTTTTTAAATGGATTATTTATCTTTTTAATGAATGGATAAAGAAGATGTGGTATATATACACAATGGAATATTATTCAGACATAAAAAAGAACGAAATCTTGCCATTTGCAATGACATGGATGGATTCAAGGCTCAGAGCTGCGGCAGGATTTTAAGGATGTTTATGAGCCTGTAGATTAAGGGACTTTTAAGGTCCTCTCGATTGTTTTCTTTGTTGTAGCAAATGCCCAGTCGTGTTGTTTATAAAAAAAAGAAAAGAATAATCATTGTAGAAATGTTAAGACTTTGGTCTAAAACTCATGCCTGTTCTCTCTTCCTTCCTCTGTCCCTTTCTTTTTTTTTCCCTCAAAATGACTTGATTATCTTTTCCTCATGTGTTACAACATTTTTGTCTTCTTTTAAAAAGTTTTTATTTAAATTCCAGTTAGTCAACATACAGTATAATATGTTTCAGGTGTACAATATAGTGATTCAACAATTCCATACAACACCTGGTGCTCATCACGACAGGTGCACGCCTTCATCCCCAGCACCTATTTCCCCCATCCCCCACCCACCTTCCCTCTGGTGACCATCAGTGTGTTCTCTGTAGTTAAGAGTCTGTTTCTTGGTTTGTCTCTCTCTCTCTCTTTTTCTCTTTTGCTCATTTGTTTTGTTTCCTAAATTCCACATATGAGTGAGATCATATGGTATTTGTCTTTCTCTGACTGACTCATTTTGCTTAGTAGTATACTCTCTAGCTCCATCCATGTCATTGCAAATGGCAAGATTTCATTCTTTTTTATGTCTGAATAATATTCCATTGTGTATATATACCACATCTTCTTTATCCATTCATTAAAAAGATAAATAATCCACTTAAAAAATGGGCAGAAGACATGAACAGACATTGCTCCAAAGGAGGCATCCAGAGGACCAACAGGCACAGAAAAAGATGCTCAACATCACTTACCGTCAGGAAAATGCAAATCAAAACTACAATGAGATATCACCTCACACCTGTCAGAATGGCTAAAATCAACAACACAAGAAACAACAGGTGTTGGCGAGGATGTGGAGAAAGGGGAACCCTCTCGCACTGTTGGTGGGAATGCAAGTGGGTGCAGCCACTCTGGAAAACAGTACGGAGGTCCTTTAAAAAACTAAAAATAGACCTACTCCACGATCTAGCAATTGCACTAGTAAGTATTTACCCAAAGAATACAGAAACACTAACTCAAAGGAATCCATGCACCCCAATGTTTATAGCAGCTTTATCTACAATGGCCAAACTTTGAACACAGCCTCTGTATTACAACATCTTAATGAAGCACATCTAGTTTTTAATATCTTATCAGTCCAAATCTTACACAAATACTCTTTCCCTTCAGATTCTCCTCTTCCTGTGTTGCCACTGACTGATGTGTTTTTAGGAAATTCAGCATCTTGCTATCTTTGCAATGTCCCCAGGCTCAGTCCTCTGCAGAGCTGCACTGTCTCACCCTCTCCTTTCCTGGTGGGGAGCACACACATCCAGTGCGTCCTCCTCCCTACTTCTGCAAATATGGCGGTGGGTGACCTTCGCAGGTGCGGCCCTCATGAGTTATGACTGGAGAGAGGGCACGTTCCCCTGGGGCACGGAGCAGGCACAGGGGAAAGACGGGAGAGCTTGGTGCTGTGCTGGCCGGGCACCCTAGATGCCAACCGTTTGCATTCAAGGATCTGGATGTTTCTGGCCGGGACACTGGGAATGGCTGGACTTAGGTCACCTCATTGCCTGTCGCTAGTGAGCCACCTGCTGGGTGATAAGATATCAAAAGATGGATCCCGAGGGCTATTGCCTTGGATGGGGCTGGTGGGGAGAGTCCGAGCCTGAACCCGATGTCCCAGGCCAGGGGTGGAAGGGGGAAGCTCTGTAGGGTCCTCTGGAGAACCAGCAAATGCAGCCCACGGGACGGGTAGGGAAGCGTCGATCAGCAGCCCAATGGAGCAGAAATCTTTCTAATCTAATAAAGTGTGTTCTTCTGGAAGAGCAAACATTATGCACCCCTCCCCCCATCCAAAGGACTAAGTAAGAGGGAGAAAGAGGCTGAGGTAGGACCCCCTTCCCAGCCCTCACATACCCCCCACCTCTGGGGTAGCCCATACACGGGGGCAGGAACCTCCCATAGGACCTGAGATTGAAGTTTAAAAATAGACAAACCTGGGGCACCTGGGTGGCTCAGTCGGTTAAGCGACTGCCTTCGGCTCAGGTCATGATCCTGGAGTCCCTGGATCGAGTCCCGCATCGGGCTCCCTGCTCAGCGGGGAGTCTGCTTCTCCCTCTGACCCTCCCCCCTCTCATGTGCTCTCTCTCATTCTCTCTCTCTCAAATAAATAAATAAAATCTTTAAAAAAAAATAGACAAACCTGCATCTTCGTAACCAAAGGAGATTCTTTAATAACTCAAAGTTTCCAAAAAGTTATGCAATTGGACTGAGATACTATTAGTGGTTTTGGTTTGTGACCTGATGAGTTGAGATGTTTCATTCAAACCAGTGATAGTTTTCTGAGTGAATGCTCATCAACATATCATGGCTTAAATAGCATGTTTGGCATGATTTTAAGGGAGGAAAAGTCAGGGTCCAGGAAGTAGTGGAGAGGGGCTAAGACCGGGGTCTCCTTCCATTTCCCACCATGAATGGTTTGCAAGGTCTTGTCCACGTTCAACTGTGATGGTTCTAGCTCTGTGATCTTCTGAGTCTCTGAGTACAGGTGACTTCTCTCTTCTTGCGCATATATTCTGATTCAGCACTGAGTCAGACTCTGGCTGTCATGGATGGAGGCTCTTCAACCCACAGAGACAGAAAAACCAGCTCGTTAGTGACCCAGGCAGACGAGGTGGTGGAGGGCCATGTTCAGATGGCCAGCCGGGCTCCTGACCACCGACCGCTGGACAAGACGACAGGTCTCCCTCCCCATAGCTACACCCCCAAGAGCAAGGCAAAGAGAAGGAAAGGGAGCGGTGCGTCCTGTCGTTGCCACGTGTCAGGGATCACGCTGAGTCGGCGCTATACGTAAGTCATCTCTTTGAATGCTCCTGTCAACCCTGGGGGTACATTTATTCAGCTAGGAAAACTCCTCAGGTATTTTAGGGGGCACGGAATGAATTATTCCTTCTCCTGTCCCTTTTTTTGTTAAATGTGAGCCACAGCTCCAGGGACCCATGACACCCCATGGGGTCCGGGGACCAAGAGAAACAGCATCAAGACATGCAGAAGAGAAGGGGTTGCCCATGGCATGGACCCTCCTGGGGCACCGTGGTGGGCTTCCCTGGAAGGAGTACCCCTCACCGGTTAGGCAGAACCCGAGGAAGGTGAACGTGGATGAGGACGCCCCCCGTATCCTCATGCTGCTCATCCCCCTGAGCACTTTCACGGTCGCCCAGCCCTCACCTGACCCCCAGGGAGCTGGCTTCGGGGAGAACACATTCCTACCCTCCCTCCAGTGGAGCCTCTGTGGTCACTGTAGCCTGTGACGCCAGCCCCGTGGGAGGGCTGGGGGACCTCTCCCCCTCTTGTGGGGCCAGGCTGGCCGCAAGGGGAATCTGAGTTCTAGGAGGAAGACAGCCCCAATTTCTGGTCGGAAGCCTTGGCAACAAAAAGCAGAGCAGTGCACAGAAAGCCAACAGCCACCGAATCGTCCCCAAAGGTAGAGCCCAACTGGGACGGTCAATCAGCCCGCCAGGCCCGTAAGGGGCATCTCCTAAGTCCCCTGCGGCCGGTGACTAGACGTGCTGTTCTTGACACCAAGTGTTCCGTCTTCTTCCCTGAGATGGTCAGTCAGGTGCAGCCACGTGGCGAGAGGCTCAAGGAACCAGAATGTATCACACTCGCGGATCCTCGAGATGGGAGGCCCAGTGCACCATGCAGGGGCACGTGGAGACGCCACAGTGGCCAGGAGGCAGAATACAGGAGGGAGGGGAAGACTGAGGCCACTGCTTTTGTTGGAGTTTCTGAGGGGAGGCAAAGCAGGGCAGGATTCACAGTTTGGGATTGGCTTGTTGGAATAGTTTTGGAAGGCTTGAGGCTAGAGGGGTAGCCTCTAGTAGGCTGGTACCTTGCCCTGGGATGACTAAGGCGGAAGAATATGGTCTCCCGGGGTGCACGGGCCAGACGGAGGAGAGTGGCTCTGGATGGGTCAGTTTACACATGAAAGGCATGTTCCTGGCTGGGGCTTTGCTCTAAGAATCAGCTAGCCCTAGGCGGGGCAGTCTCTCCCCAGCCAGGAAGGTTTTCTATTTGTTTGTTGGTTTGTTTTGTTTTCCATTATTTTAGATATCAAAACATAATAAGCAGAAAAGAACACATATACAACGCAACATTTAAATCAGTGGACTTTGACTTTAGCAGATTGCCTTCTATAATGTGGGTGGGCCTCATCCAATCAGTTGAAGGCCTTCCTAGAACACACTGACCTCCCCCAAAACGAAGAAACTCTCCTAGCAGACAGCCTCTGGACGTGAACTGCAATTCTTTTCTACATTTCCAGCCTGTTGGCCCACCTCCATTAGCTTTAGGACCCATCAAGTCTCCATAATTGCATGGGCCAATTCCTCAAAGTAAATCTTGCCCGATATATACACACACACACACATCCTGTTGGTTCTGTTTCTCTGAAGACCACTGACTGATACAGATGCCTTAACTCTGAAGACCACCACATGCAGAAGTAGCTTCAGTTCCTTCCTGTTCGTTCTTTTTTTTTTTGGAGGAAAGCTTGGAGTAGACTATTAAGGGAGACCCCTGTCAGGGAAACCTATGACAAAATCATGAATGGCTACCACGTATTAGTGCCCATCAGAACAAGAATGCTTCTTCGGCTCACTGCAGTTCCATCACCGATCTCTTGACTAGATTGGGTGACATGCCCTGTGGGCCCATGAGCTACCAAGTCAGGATGGCACACTGTCTCCATATGAGGCCAAAGTCCAGTGGATTGTAGACAGCGGCAAGCGCGTCCCTAACTCCCGGGCCATCTTCCCTCCGCTGTGGCTTGGGCGATGTCGCCCGCATTCCCGTGTGAGCAAAGCGGGGGCTGAAACCGTGGGAGTAGTGGTGAGAAGGGAGATGAATGTGCATCACGGGGGAAATGGAGAAGTGGGCTAGCTTGGCTGGTCCTGCTCAAGTGCAGGAGGGAGCCGCAGCAAGGGCCTCATCGAAGGAGGACAGGATTTGGGTGTATCGGCTTCTCTGTAAGCTGCAAGCCTGCAGAGGCCCTGGGTGGGCAGGGGCAGGGAATGCAAAGGCTCAGAGGAGTTTGGATGGACGAGGGACAGCACGACATTGGGGGGGCGGGTGGCAAGAGAAGATGAGAACCTGATCAGCTGCAGTCCCTTGCAATGGGCAGTCAGGAGTGCCACCCCCTTGTAATAGGAGCCCTGGGACCAAATGTCCTAGAGGTGGAGGGGCTGCAAGAATCACGCTCGCCTTTCTGGTCCAGGGCCTGCTATTTGTGGTTCTGATACTGCTGATGGCATACCACCCTCTTCCTGGGACAGTCACTTGCCTCTTTGTGGCTGGGGATCCAGGAGCATTTGCTTTTGGTCACTTGAAGAGCTCCTGCAGGGCAGGGAAAATCCCCACAACCTGGTAAACCAAAGAATGCGAGATAAACACAGAATGTGGGTTGTTTTTTTTTTTTTCTGCCGGAAGACCTGGGTCTTGGGAAACCCAAAGCTTGGCTGTCCTGAGTGGGAAGGCTTATCTGGGAATCTGTCTTTGAGTTGACATCCAGAGGAATGCTCCCAGGGAGGACTTCCACATCTTGAAGAGGGAAGTTGACAGCATGCCTGAGGTTTCTTTTCAAAATAAAATGCTCCTGGATTATTTCTCCGGCTTTTCAGTGGGAAGGGAGAGGCCTGGATGCACTGGAATTAGCCATCTGTGATGTGTGTGTCACAGAGAAAGCCGGGTGGTTAACGTCCACAACACAGATCAGCCTCCCCTCCCTCTGCCTCTCCCCCCACCCCCAAAAGACAGCGGTTAATGACGGAACCTGCCGCTGGGGGATAGGAGCAAAAGTTTTTAGTGTTTGCTTTTCATCTGTGCTTATAATGTATCGACGTGGAACATGAAATTGTCGTTGCCAAACTGCAGACGGCAGAACCGCATGCGTCATCGGGAGTTGTAAAAAATTTATCGGAGAAAAGGGCGAGCAACCCGCTCTCCCTCCCCAACAGGTGTCTGCGGGCCAAGGAGTGAAATGAGAAGGACAGAGGCTTCCATCACTGACGCGTGGTGAGGCTGTGTGATCTCGGAGCAGGAAGCCGGACAGGAGGCCTGGAGAAGGGAAGTTACGGGAGGTGTTTTGTGGCCCTAAGGGAGGTTCTTGGATGCTAAGGTGAACCCACCCACTGCCCCAGGCCCAGGAAGGAGAAAAGGCTGCTCTGGGCTCTGCAGACAGGCTGTTTCACGGCACAGGCTGCTAAGACCACTGAGTTTGGGGTGAGCTGCGCCTGGACCAGGGAAGGATTCATTGGCCTTGTCCCCTCCTCATGTGTGTGTCCTTGGTCTCATGGGCACCCTCGGCATCGCCCACACCTGGCTTGGTAATGACACGCAGTGGAGGTGACACGGCTCAAGCCTGGTCAGCATCGCCCAACACCGTGCGGGACGGGCCCTGTGGCCTGGCCCATCCCTGCTCCTAACCCCCAGACTCTCTCAGCCTCTTCCTAAAGGAGACAAGAGTCATTTTGGTCGGAAAGAGGTATGCTTGAAAAAAGTCTTCTTTTATTGAAACAGCGATTACAAATACTTCGCTGGACTTCCTTTCTCCATCACGCCCAGCTCAGTCAACGCATGCAGCACTTGGCCTTCCCACCGTAACAGGTGCCTTCCACCCTGGTGAAGAGTGGGCAAGGGGAGAAGTTACAGGTGCCTCCTTTCCTAACACAGATGTAGTGGTCAGACCTCTGGCCGAGACCTGTCAGAAAGCCAGCGCCTGTGGGGAGGGAAAGAAAACACTTCAGACTCACGGCTTGCCGCCGCGGTGATCTTAGAATATTTGGTAAAGCGACTCTTTGCAAAGCCCTGCAAAGAGTTTTCTCTTCCAAGACTTTGCACCGTCCGAGGTCTGTGCCAGCTATGGCCAGAGGGAAGCCAATGATGAGCAGCAGGCTTCTGAGCGTGGTTTCCTGCTGCCCAGAGAGCTTTAAGGTGTGCGGGGATTTCAAGCTAGTCCCCAAGGAAGTTGCCCAGACACACACCCTGTGCTTTAGTAATGCCGAAGTGCATTCCCGACTCTGTGAGCGTCCTAAACTCCCCCCACTCCCGTGCTGCCTGGTTGTACCAACCCCTCCAACTGGAATCCCTGCTCCCCCATCTCTCCTATCACCATCTTCGCTAAAATCTGTGTTCCGTTCAGGGCAGGTTGAAAGTATGGCTACGCTATAACACTTCCACTGTTTTGTCCACTTGGACTTCATTCTGTCTTCTTCCCAATATCCCAGAATCTCATAATCAGAAGGTTTCTAGACTAGTCTTCTGCTTTATCTGATAGCCGCCCTACGATATCCCCAGTAAGTGGGGGTCAAGCCACTGTTTTGCTTGCCTCCGTTGATAGGTCTTATGGCCTGAATGGTGTCCCCTCCACCAGAATGTGTATGTTGATGTCCTCACTAGCCAGGGCCTCACAGTATCACTGTATTTGGAGGTAGGGCTTTTCAAGAGGTGATTAAGGTTAGATGAGGTCATAAAAGTAGTCTCTAATCCAATAGGACTGGGATCCTTATAAGAGGAGGACATTTGGACCTATAAAGGGATGTGGGCACACAGGGGAAAGGCCACATGAGGACAGGAGAGTAGGCGGCTATCCGCGAGCCGAGGAGCGAGGCCTCGGGTGAAGCCTAACCCACTGACACGTTGACCTTGAACTTCATTAATCCCCTCTAGAAGTGGGAGAGGATTAATGTCTGTTGTTGAAGGAGACCCCCCCATGCTCTTTTGTTATGGCCCCGTCCAGCTGATTCACACAGCAGGCCGTCACCAGCTGTGATGGAGGGGACGGTCCCTTCTAATGTCATACGTCTCTGCATATCGGAAAAATGGTTCTCATACCCATTGAAATTGTCCTTCTATTTAATCCGTATCCCTGTTACAGCTGCCTCATCTGACCTAGAACTGTGGGTGTCTGGTGACTGGATATTTGGCAATGTTTGGGGACATCGTGGGTTGTCACCACTCTGGGGTATGTGGGGCGGATGTTATAGGTATCTAGTGGGTGGGGGCCAGAGTTGCTGTCAGGGACCAGCGATGCACAGAACAGCCCTCTAACAGAGAATTATCTGGCCCCAAATGTCAGTAGCCCCAAGGCTGAGAAATTGTGGTGTAGACCAGTGGTTCTCCATGCTGCATACACATTCAATCAGTTGGGGTAATCTTAAAAATATACATTTAATTGTTCTGGGGTGGAGTTTAGGTACTGGCACTTAAAAAAAAACTCCTTAGATGTGTCTAATGTTCAGTAAAGAATCTAGAATCGCCGGACCACTGGTTTTCAAATTTTAGTCAGAACTAACAGTACAGAATTCCCTTGTCAAGGCTGGGAGCAGACAAGAAGGAAAGCAAGGACAGCACCTTCTACTAATATAAAAAATTAAAATTATTAGGAATTTAAAAACTTGAATAGTTCATGGAAATAGAAAAATTGGAAATATTTTTCTATTCATATATTCATATAGAAAAAATAGAACACTCACCTGAACAAACGTAAAAATTTAGTTGAGATAAAAAAATTTTTAGAAAAATACAATTCACTAAAATAAACAAATAAGAAATAGAAAATGTAAATAGTCCCATAAATATCAAAGAAATCGAGTCCATAAATGAGACTCTAGGCCAAGATAGCTTCATTAGTAAATCCTACCAAGCAACAAATAAGAAATAGTGTCTACACAGCACTGTTTTTTAGAATAACAAGATAGAATATTTCCTAGTTCATGGTGTGATGCCAACTTGGTCTTAATACCACCATCTAAAAAGATCAGCAATGCAAGGAAAGAAAAGGAAACCTCCCTGATCTGCAGAGAGGCAAAGATCCTATATAAAATGTCAGCAAACAGAATAAAAGCAAGTTTAGTTTGTTTCACAAATTCAAGCTTTCATTTAACATTTGAAGACCAGTCAATGCTTATTAACAGTTAAAGGAGAAAAATCATATGATCGTCCCAACAGGTGCAGAAAAATATTGGAAAAATTCAACACTGATTAATGATAAAAACTTTTAACAAATAATAAACTGGAGAGAACTTCCTTGATCTCATAAAGAAAATCTACAGAAGCCTATAACCAACAGTACACTCAATGCTCAAACATTGAAAACTTTTCGTTTGAGATTGCCAACAAGACCAGCATAATGGCTATCAGCAATTGCATTGAACGTTCTACTTGAGGTTACCAGCCAGGGGAGGAACAGAAGGGAAAAAAATATATATATATATAAGGGTTGAAAAGAAAGAAATAAAATTGTCACTATTTGCAGGCTTTATGATTATATGTAGACACTCCAGAAGGAATTAATTAAAAATTTTAACTATGTTGCTGTATATAAGATCAATATAAAAAAATCAATTTTACTTCTGTGTATTAGCAATCAACACATAAAATGAAATTAAAATAAATCACCATATTGAAATATCAAATGCCTAGTTATAAATCTAAGAAAGTACAATACTCCTGTATATAAGAAATACAGTATTCTTTGATAAGTTAAATAAGAACAAAATAAGTAGGAATGCTGTTTTAAGCACTGGAAGATTAATTATTTTTCAAATGTTAATTTCCCCCAAATTAATCTGCAGATTTAACTCCATACCATGAAAATATCAAGAGATTCTTGCAGTAAAACTTGACAAGCTTATTCTAAAATTTATATGGGAATTCAAAGGACCAAGAATAGCCAAGACATTCTTGGAAAAGAAGGTAGCAGGACTTGCTTTACTGGATTTCGAGACTAATTATATATCCACTGTAATTAGACTGTTTGGTAAAGATGCAAGGACAAACCTACAAATGGAACAGAATGAAGAGTGCAGAAAGGGGCCCATACACGTATGGAGAATTGAGGCAGACCAGCTGCTTAGGAGAACAGTTGTGGTTGGAGGTGGGGGAGCTGGTTCTGGGACAGTTGGATATTCATGGATTATTGGATATTCATGTTGAAAACGAAAAACAACAACTTTACCTTTAACTCACACATTAAAAACCATTGCCAGGTGCACTGTAAGTCTAAATGAAAAAAGAGAAATAATGAGTCATCAGAGGACAATGTTGTAGACTTTCTTCATATTTTGGCGGTAAAGAAAGATTTCTTAAGATACAAAAGGGATTACCCATAAAGGAAAAGATATGACACATTTAGCCACATTATAATCATGATACAAACTTCAGTGTAAGGAAAGTTTCCATTAGGCGAGAGAAAAATTACAGCACAAGGTAGGAGAAGAGATTTGTAATGTTACAAAGGGCTTGCATGCAGAATGTAAAAAGGACTACTACAAATCATTAAGAAAAAACAGATAATCTGATAGAAAATATAGACACATATTTTCACATATCACAAAAGATATCCAAATGGCTAGTAACTATATACAAAAGTGCTCAACTGAGTGTTTATCAGGAAAATGCAAATTAAAATTCCAACAAGATACCACTACACTCACCAGACACCTAAAATTTAAAAAATGATTGACAATAACAAGAATTGGTGTGGATACGGAGCAACGGGGACTCTCACTCACTGGAGAACGGTGTGGCGTTATCTATCAAAATTATAAATTTTTTGTGCTATTATCTATCAATCAATCAAAATTGAACATGCATATCCTAGGACCCACAATGCCCCCCACCTCATGGTACCTAGCCAACTGAAAGGCATGCACGAGCCAAGCTATATTATTCAGCATGAGTGTTAACATGGTAAAAGTCCAAGAAATATAGGAAGTCATTACCATCAAAGTCAGGCGGTGATTACCTCTGGGGGAAGGAGCAAGGGTGGGTGACTGAGAAGCCTGGAGGGATATTTCTTAGGGGCCGGCCAAGTCCTGCTTCTTGACTTAAACCCTGGTCACAGGCTACTTGTT
>NW_027759303.1:0-4145 GCF_054177405.1 Leptonychotes weddellii
AAATAAATAAATAAATAAATAAATAAATAAATAAATAATAAATAAATAAATAAATAAAATTAAAAAAAGAAAAAAAAAAAGAGATACCTTTATGGTTCTCCTCAGAAGATAACAAAGGTTTTTAAGAACTCTTCAGGCATAGTGGACAAAGACCAAATATATATATATATAGTTTATTTCTAATTTGAATCAAAATATCACACTATCTTATTTTGCTCACAGAATAAGAAATAATAGTTTTTTAGTAAACCTTTTATTTTTTTATTATTTTTAATTTTTTTAGTAAACCTTTTAAAATAAGGAAGAGCATATTCCCAAATGGATATATTAAGAAGCTGAGGACAACTCAATTATCCTGGTTACAAAGAAAAATGATTTCTTTATTAGGTTGTACAGACAAAATATTAATATGCTTTAAAAGCATGGGGTTAGTTAAGTGGTAATAATTGAGAATAACTACATCTATTATATAGAAATAAGATATAGATATATTTGTTGAATAATGAACTCTTGAATTAACACAGGCATTTCCCATATATATCTACTATATGGACCCTCCATGTCCACTACAGACTGGACTGGATTAGACTAAAATGGGCACAATCTAACAATTATCTCCAGGTTTCTTACTTACCAAAGATCAATTGGAACTGAGCATTGGTAAGCAGATAGTTGAGGAAGTGAAATTACAAGAGAACAGAAAGTCTAAACATAATGTTGAGTCAAATAGACTCAATCCAATTTATTCCTATCCCTTTTGAGTGAAGAGTTTATAGAAATGACTTAAATTAGTCTGTTACCATTGGAAGCTGCTAAACTCCCTGTTCCTCAAATAAGGGATATTCATGTTAAGATTTTCAGTTCCCTCAGCGATTTCATGGAACACCTACATTCTCCTTTTGTTGCTAATAATTTTTGAAAAATCGTTAATACTGAAGAAAAATGGGTACCATTTTAGACACTTTTTGGATTTAGCTTAACAAGGAGCACAGAAAAGCATAGAAATGGAAAAGAACAAAGATGTGTTGAATTTTAGGGGAGAAATGGAACAGGATACAAAGAAAAAATGTTGAAAAGGAAGTGTATGAAAGATTGCATGTGAAGTGAGATTAAACAAGAAGAAGAATGCACAGTATTCTTTTTTAATTTAATTTTATTATATTATGTTAGTCACCATACATTACATCATTAGTTTTTGATGTAGTGTTCCGTGATTGTTTGTGTATAACACCCAGTGCTCCATGCAATAAGAGCCTGCCTTAATACCCATCACCCGGCTAACCCATCCCCCCACCCCCCTCCCCTCTAAAACCCTCAGTTTGTTTCTCAGAGACCATAGTCTCTCATGGTTTGTCTCCTTTTCCGATTTCCCCCCCTTCATTTTCCCCTTCCTACTATCTTCTTCTTCTTTTTTTTTTTTTTCCCCCAACATATAATGTATTATTTGTTTCAGAGGTACAGGTCTGTGATTCATCAGTCTTACACAATTCACAGAGCTCACCATAGCACATACACTCCCCAATGTCCATCACCCAGCCACCCCATCCCTCTCACCCCCCACCACTCCAGCAACCCTCAGTTTGTTTCCTGAGATTAAGAGTCTCTTATGGTTTGTCTCCCTCTCTGGTTTCATCTTGATTCATTTTCTCCTCCCTTCCCCTAAGATTGTCTTTTTTTTCTCATACTCATCATATGATACTTGTCTTTCTCAAAATGACTTATTTCTCTTAGCATAATACACCCTAGTTCCATCCATGTCATTGCAAATGGCAAGATTTCATTTTTTTTTTGATGGATGCATAATATCCCATTGTGTGTGTGTGTGTATCACATCTTCTTTACCGATTCATCTGTCGATGGACATCTTGGCTCTTTACGTAGTTTGGCTGTAGCAGACATTGCTGCTATAAACATTGGGGTGCATGTACCCCTTCAGATCACTACATTTCTATCTTTGGGGTAAATACCCAGTAGTGCAATTGCTGGGTCGTATGGTAGCTCTATTTTCAACTTTTGGAGGAACCTCCATACTGTTTTCCAGAGTGGCTGCACCAGCTTGCATTCCCACCAACAGTGTAGGAGTGTTCCCCTTTCTCCACATCCCCGCCAACATCTGTCATTTCCTGACTTGTTAATTTTAGCCATTCTGACCGGTGTGAGGTGGTATCTCATTGAGGTTTTAATTTGGACTTCCCTGATGCTGAGTGATGTTGAACATTTTTTCATGTGTATGTTGGCCATTTGGATGTCTTCTTTGCAGAAATATCTGTTCATGTCTTCTGCCCATTTCTTGATTGGATTATTTGTTCTTTGGGTGTTGAGTTTGATAAGTTCTTTATACATTTTGTGTACTAGCCCTTTATCTGATATGTCATTTGCAAATATCTTCTCCCATTCTGTCAGTTGTCTTTTGGTTTTGTTGACTGTTTCCTTTGCTCTGCAAAAGCTTTTTATCTTGATGAGGTTCCAGTAGTTCATTTTTGCCCTTGCTTCCCTTGCCTATGGCGATGTGTCTAGGAAGAACTTGCTGCGACGGAGGTTGAAGAAGTTGCTGCCTGTGTTCTCCTCAAGGATTTTGGTGGATTCTTGTCTCACATTTAGGTCGTTCATCCATTTTGAGTCTATTTCTGTGTGTGATGTAAGGAAATGGTCCAGTTTCATTCTTCTCCATGTGGCTGTCCAATTTTCACAACACCATTTGTTGAAGAGACTGTCTTTTTTCCATTGGACTTTCTTTCCTGCTTTGTCGAAGATTAGTTGACCATAGAGTGGAGGGTCCATTTCTGGGCTCTCTATTCTTTTCCATTGATCTATGTGTCTGTTTTTGTGCCAGTACCATACTGTCTTGATGATGGCAGCTTTGTAATAGAGCTTGAAGTCCGAAATTGTGATGCCGCCAGCTTTGCTTTTCTTTTTCAATGTTCCTCTGGCTATTCGGGCTCTTTTCTGGTTCCATACAAATTTTAAGATTATTTTTTCCATTTCTTTGAAAAAAACTTGATGATATTTTGATAGGGATTTCATTAAATGTATAGATTGCTCTAGGTAGCATAGACATTTTCACAATATTTGTTCTTCCAACCCATGAGCATGGAACGTTTTTCCATTTCTTTGTGTCTTCCTCAATTTCTTTCATTAGTATTCTATAGTGTTCTGAGTACAGATCTTTGTCTCTTTGGTTAGATTTATTCCTAGGTATCTGATGGTTTTGGGTGCAATTGTGAATGAGATTGACTCTTTAATTTCTCTTTCTTTTGTCTTGTTGTTGGTGTATAGAAATGCCACTGATTTCTGTGGATTGATTTTATATCCTGCCACTTTACTGAATTTCTGTATGAGTTCTAGCAGTTTTGGGTGGAGTCTTTTGGCGTTTCCACATAAAGTATCACATCATCTGCAAAGAGTAAGAGTTTGACTTCTTCTTTGATGATTTGGATGCCATTTCTTTCTTTTGTCTGATTGCTGAGGCTAGGACTTCTAGTACTATGTTGAATATCAGTGGTGATAGTGGACATCCCTGTCATGTTCCTGACCTTAGGGGAAAAGCTCTCAGTTTTTCCCCATTGAGAATGATGGCTTTTATGATATTGAGGTATATACCCTCTATCCATACACTCTGAAGAGTTGATCAAGACAGGATGCTGTGCTTTGTCAAATGTTTTTTCTGCATCTTTTGAGAGGATCATATGGTTGTTGTTCTTTCTTTTATTTATGTATTGTATCACATTGATTTCCAGATGTTGTACCAACCTTGCAGCCCAGGAATAAATCCCACTTGGTTGTGGTGAATAATCCTTTTAATATACTGTTGGATCCTATTGGCTAGTATTTTCGTGAGAATTTTTGCATATGTGTTCATCAGGGATGTCGGTCTGTAATTCCTCGTTTTGATGGGGTCTTTGTCTGGTTTTGGGATTGAGGTAATGCTGGTCTCATAAAATGAGTTTGGAAGTTTTCCTTCCATTCCTATTTTTGGGAACAGTTTCAAAAGAATAGGGATTAATTCTTCTTTAAATGTTTGGTAGAATTCCCCTGGGAAGCCATCTGGCCCTGGGCTCTTGTTTGTTGGGAGATTTTTGATTACTTCTTCAATTTCCTTACTGGTTATGGATCTGTTCAGGTTTTCTATTTCTTCCTGGTTCAGT
>NW_027759304.1:0-299 GCF_054177405.1 Leptonychotes weddellii
CTTCCCTGGTGAATTCTGCCAAATATTTAAGGGAAGAATAGTATCAATTCTACACAAATTTTCTCAGAAAACAGAGGAGGAGAAAATAATTCCCAACCCGCTTCAAGACTATAGTTACTTTATAGTCAAGGCGGCTTGGTGTTGCGTTAAGCAGAGACCCAGATCATCAGGAACAAGTCGACCTCCCAGTGGCTTTACATAACAGAAGCATCAAGGTGATTCGGTCTTTTCAACCAACGGTGATGAACAACTGGATATCCACTGATCCCCAACCCCAAACTAACAAGACTCAAAAATCA
>NW_027759305.1:0-299 GCF_054177405.1 Leptonychotes weddellii
GGGCGCCTGGGTGGCTCAGTTGGTTAAGCGACTGCCTTCGGCTCAGGTCATGATCCTGGAGTCCCGGGATCGAGTCCCGCATCGGGCTCCCTGCTCGGCGGGGAGTCTGCTTCTCCCTCTCCCGCTCCCCCCTCTTGTGCTCTTTCTCTCTCTCACTCTCTCTCTCAAATAAATAAATAAAATCTTTTTAAAAAAAAATAGAATTATCGTAGGATCGGCAACCTCATTTCTGGATATACACTCACAATCACTGAAAGCAGGGTCTCAAAGAACTATTTATACACCTATGTTCATAGCAG
>NW_027759306.1:0-299 GCF_054177405.1 Leptonychotes weddellii
TGCCTGTGCCCACGTCTGCTTCCAGCCTGGGGATACAGTGGGGGAAAACCAGAAGTTTCCTCCTCTGTGAAGCACACATCCAGTGGTAGGAGACAGATGACCCAGCCGTAATGAGCAAGGGCAGACGGAAGGGCCGTGAAGGGAGAGAAACCCGGAAGGGGAGGAGACTGGCGGGGGAGGGTTGTGTAGGTGACACCTGCCATAGAGGGGCCAGAGGAGAAGGTGACCTGGCGCAGAGACCTGAATGAGCAGGGAGGGAGCGGAGCAGGCCACCTGGTAGGAGTTTCCCAGTGGAGGGA
>NW_027759307.1:0-299 GCF_054177405.1 Leptonychotes weddellii
TAGTAGTCAGTGTGAAACCACCAGGAGATATCCATAAAATGTAGGATTTCCAGCTTTTTTTGAAAGAAAGAGAAGTAAATAAATAAAAAAAGATCTGGCAATCTTGGGCTTTTTTTTTTTTTTCTTTTTAATTAAGGAGATTAGCCCTTCAGGGTATCATACTTTTCCCCCAGATTATTGTCTTTTTAATTTTTTTTTTTAAAGATTTTATTTATTTCTTTGACACAGAGGGAGAGAGTACAAGCAGGGGGAGCGGCAGAGGGAGAGGGAGAACCAGGCTCCCCACTGAGCAGAGAGCC
>NW_027759308.1:0-299 GCF_054177405.1 Leptonychotes weddellii
TTTTTTTTAAGATTTTATTTATTTATTTGACAGAGAGAGACACAGCGAGAGAGGGAACACAAGCAGGGGGAGTGGGAGAGGGAGAAGCAGGCTCCCCGCAGAGCAGGGAGCCCGATGTGGGACTCGATCCCAGGACCCTGGGATCATGACCTGAGCCGAAGGCAGTCGCTCAACCGACTGAGCCACCCAGGCGCCCAAAACTCAGACTTCTGAGGAGGGGGTGCCAGCCAGCTGGCGCTGGATGCCTAAGGGGGTGTGATGACCTACATCAGAGAGAGGTGGGAAACTAAACTGCAATC
>NW_027759309.1:0-299 GCF_054177405.1 Leptonychotes weddellii
AAGACTGTTGAATCACAGACCTGTACCTCTGAAACAAATAATACACTATATGTTAAAAAGAAGAAGAAGATAGTAGGAAGGGTAAAATGAAGGGGGCGGAAATCAGAGCGGGAGATGAACCATGAGAGACGGTGGACTCTGAAAAACAAACTGAGGGTTCTAGAGGGGAGGGGTGTGGGAGGATGGGTTAGCCTGGTGATGGGTATTAAAGAGGGCACGTTCTGCATGGAGCTCTGGGTGTTATGCAGAAACAATGAATCATGGAACACAACAACAAAAACTAATGATGTGATGTATGG
>NW_027759310.1:0-299 GCF_054177405.1 Leptonychotes weddellii
CAGATTGCCAGGGAAGTCTGCACGATTCTATTAGCCGGTTAGCTTACAAGGCCATTCCGTTCGTGTGCCAAATCCCCAGGAGAAGAGGCAAAAAAAAAAGAGAGAGAGAGAAAAGCAGAGATGACACCATCATAGCCTTTATCAGACAAATGCTCTGTGGCTCTCTGGGTTAGTTTGGCATTGAAAAGTGGTATGAGGAGGATGCCCAAAACCTTTGTTGCATTGGAAAGCAGGAAAGTGAAGAAGCCCAAGCAGGAAAAACAGAGGTCTTCACCAGATACCTTTATTGTTGCAGAACT
>NW_027759311.1:0-299 GCF_054177405.1 Leptonychotes weddellii
ACCCATTTCATGCTTTAGGAAAGCTTATACTTGAGAAAGATGGAGATTTCAATATTATTTCCACTCGCATGAAATAATCTCTTTTGACTATGTTTTGTTCTTATTTGAAAACTTCTAATTATTTTTCATGTTTTGAAGAATAATCCCCCAAATATTCATTTGGCAATCCGGTCTCATCATTTTCACCCTACATCCTGCTTTCCGATATTCTCCTCCTTATTCCCTACACGTAATTAACTCTCTAATTTAATTTACTCATTGTCCTCTCAACATGCTTTGTGTTTTCTTTCTTTTCATTC
>NW_027759312.1:0-299 GCF_054177405.1 Leptonychotes weddellii
GCCGCTGTTGAGGGGCCCCTGGCTGGCTCAGTCGCTCATCAAGAGCATGCAACTCTTGATCTCAGGGTTGTAAGTGCGAGCCCCATGTTGGGTGTAAATTACTTAAAAATAAAATGTTAAAAAAAAATGCTCCGGTTGAGTTGCTGTGGCCCATGGCTAACAGATGACGTGAGAAAATAAAGCTACCCAAGGAAAAGCTTTTTGTTTTATTGCCTATTTCTATGACTCAGAAATAATTTATGGGGTTTTTGCGGGCAGAGGTCTTGAACTTCACGTTAGTGTTCACTACTGTTGGCTGA
>NW_027759313.1:0-299 GCF_054177405.1 Leptonychotes weddellii
TGTGAGGGATAAACATAAGGTCTTATTTGGTCTTCTCTGAGCCTGTTCCTTTCACTATGCCTGCATGATCACTTTCTTTCCTTCTTTCTTTTTTCTTTCTTTCTTTCTTTCTTCTTTTTTAAGATTTTATTTATGTATTTGAGAGAGAGAGAGAGAGAAAGCATGAGTGGGGGGGTGGGCAGAGGGAGAAGCAGGTCTCCCGCTGAGCAGGGAGCCTGATGCAGGACTCGATTCCAGGACCCTGGGATCATGACCTGAGCCAAAGGCATACGTCCAACTGACTGAGCCACCCAGGCGCC
>NW_027759314.1:0-4144 GCF_054177405.1 Leptonychotes weddellii
CGTGAGGTAATTTTCACAGGTTCCAGGGAAGAGGATGCAGATGTATCTTGAGCCCACTACACAACCCAAATGTCCATCGACTGGTGAATGGATAAACAAACAGATGGATAGACCCATACGGTGGAATATAACCCAGCCGTAAGAAAGAACTAGCTACTGATAAATGCAATAACATGGATGCATTTCAAAAGCACTCTGCTAAGTGAAGGAAGCCAGTTCAAAAGGCTATAAACCATATGATTCCATTTATAGGATATTCTGGAAAAAGCAACACTGTATGGATGGAAACCTGATCAGTGGTTGCCAAGAGCTAGAGGTATGTGAAGGGGCTTGAATTCCGAGGGACACAGAGAATTTGTGGGGGTGATGGAAATATTACATATATTGATTATGGTTTGCTTACATGACTACATACATTTCAAAACTCATGAAACTGCATATTTAAAATCGGTGAGTTTTATGTTATATAAAGTTATTTTAATAAACCCACTTTTAAAAGGCCTATCAATGAAATTTTGATAATGCCTTGCATTTAATCGGTGATTTTTTTTGAGCTCCTGATAATGTGCTGCCAACGGGTTATAATTTTTCATGTTGTTCTGTAGTTTAGAAAAAGTTTGGAAAATTCCTCCTTCTGTGCCTCCGCCTTAGAAAACATTATTAGCCGCTGTGAAGAATTCTATACCAAGATCACATTCCTCCGAGTGACATGGACGTCCTCTATTTCTGGAATGGCTTGTAACTCCCCAGCTCTACACATTTCTTCGTCAGCCACAACATTCATCTGATTAGTTTATAGGCCCTCATCTCTCTCCATTTAGATCCCCACTCCACAGCAACACCAAAATGACCTTCCCAAGAAGCAAATCTGCTCATGTAAATTTTAGGATTAAAAATTCTTTTTGTTCTCTTTCCCCTTGTAAAATAAATTCATATGCTATGCCAGTTAGAACTCTTACTAATAAACTCAAACTTGTCTTCCAGCCTCATCATCGACCACCTTCCATAATGTACACTCTTTCTGGCTTCTGCACCTCTTACTATTTCTTGCATACAGTGCATTTCATACTTCGTATTTTGCTTATGTTCTTTCTGGGTCCCCGTATTTCTTCCCTGCCACTCACCTCATCGTTCGCTCATCAGTTTAGGCCTCAGGCCGCTGCCCATCTGTGACCCCATCTTTGTGGCAAAGGAATGGGAGTCCTCGGATGGTTTGCACCTGCGATTCTCAACATCACTCCACAATCAACCCACACTCTGGAGATTCCCATTCGATTGCTATAGGAGTTGCTGGGCATCAGATGCTCCCCAGGTGCCTCCAAGGTGTACCAGGTTTGTGAACCATTGGCTTTGGCCAAACCAAAATGGCTACAAGAGGCTGCCACTCACTGGGGGAGGTGTGGATGGATACCAAGAAGGTAACCACAATGCCACCTCCCAGCACAATCACAGTGGCACTACCGTGCTCTGTTGATGGGGCAAACGCCTCCGGAGGAGCGCTGCTCTTAATTCAGGAACACTTTAATATTATTTTTTAATTTAATTTAAATTCAATTAGCCAACACCTAGTACAGAATTAGGTTCAGATGTAGTGTTCAACAATTCATCAGTTGCTTCAACACCCAGTGCTCATCACATCAGGTGCCCTTCTTCAGTAACACTTCAAAATAATCTTTTACGGGGCGCCTGGGTGGCTCAGTCATGATCCCAGGATCCTGGGATCGAGCCCCATGTTGGGTTCCCTGCTCAGCGGGGAGTCTGCTTCTCTCCCTCTGGTTGTGCTCTGTCTCTCTCAAATAAATAAATCAGATCTTTAAAAAAATAATTCTTTAATTCGTCCCATCCCTTCCATAAATTTGAAAAACCGCACAACCTCTTTTCTAGGCATTGCATTTGGTTTCGTTCACCCGTAATGCTCGGTGAGCAGAGGCATCTAGGGATTACCTCCCAACAGTTCCGTGGGGCCTTTGTCCATTGAATGGCAACCCCTACATTCATACACCAGATGTCCGCTTTCCTCGGCCTCCTGTAGGGAGGGCTAGGGGACCTGAGGGCCCCCCCAACACACGTGCCGCAGGGAAGGCAGCTCGGGAGCCCACCTGCAGCGCGCAGGCGACGAGTGGCGGGCTCGGTGAACGCACTGGGCATCGTCACAGCCGGGGTTGTGGGCAGGATCCGATCCCTTTAAACTAGACCCAAGCCTGCCTGCCTATTCCATACGCACTTCACTCTTTCTTTTCTTGTGGCCAGGGAGCTCAGAGTGCAGACTCCTCAAGAAACATTCGAGAAGAGCCCATCCCCAGTGCGCCCCTGCCTGGGCGGCCATCGCAAGGGGCGGCTTAGCACGGGCCTCCCTCTCGCCCCAGAGTCGGGGGGGAGGGAAACTGCCCCCTCGCCCCCGCACCGCCTTCGCACCGGCCGAGGACCCCCTGCGGGTGATCCGGGAGAAGCCCTCGCGCAGCCCCGGACCTCCCCGTGGGAACGCGCCCGCGGTCGCCCTGCGCGGGGGCCCGGGCCGCGCCCCTCCCCGCCCCTCCCCGCCCCCGGGGGGCCCGGAGGCGCGGCCTGTGATCGCGTTCCAGGGAGCAGGCGGGCTCCCGGGCCGGGCCGGCGGACGGCGGACGCCTGTGATCTGCGGCCAGGGAGCGCGCGCGCCGAGCGTCCCGGGGCGCCCGCCTCTGATCGCCCGCCAAGCGCGGCTCCGGGCCCGCGCCCCGTGCTCCCGCCGGCGGTGGCCCCGGACAAAGGGACCGGGGAACCCGGCTCGGGCCGGCGGCCGTGGTGTACTGCGGCTCCCTAGAGGCCTCCTGCGCCCGCCTGCACCACGATACGGGCCAGGTCCAGGGAGGGGACCCCCCAAAACCTTCGCAGCGGGGATCCCTCCTGTCCACTCACGTCCGGACAGAGCCAGGGGGACACCCCACCCCCGGCCACACTACGCGGCCCTGGGCTGCTCGTCACGTGCGCAAGGAAAGAGGAAAAGGGGGATTCGTGCCGCCTTGCGGTCGGCGGTGCCGGCTCTCGAGAAGGCCGCTCCGGATGGCATTTTGGTTCCTACAGGGTGGTTATTAGAACAGGTGTGAATCGTTGAGCAAGAAAGAAACATTTCTCCCATAAGCGACTCCCCGTGCAATCTCAAAGCAGACAAAAGCCTCCCATTAGCATAGGTTGTGCAAAGCCACCTGTTCAAATAACTCGGGCAAATAGAGAAAAACAGCCTTGGAAGAAGAAAAGAACACAAACCAGGGCAAATACTTGAAAACAAGTCTAAGGATTAAGCTTCATCAGAGTAACAGGCAGGAATGGGGAGAGGTGTTTCCCGCTTTGTAACACAAACTTGCAGGAGATATTTCTAGCAGCCTGTTCCATTCCATTAGATGTTGAGATAGCCGTTTTCACAGCCTTGTCAAAGTAAAAATGCGGGAGGAAAATCCCGCCTGCTCTAATCCAGCAAGAGGTTACGTTTGGAAATCCCGATCTCAGGCCACGGGTGAGCAGATACGATATTGTCAGCAAACAACAACTAGGCACCGGAGAGACCGCGCCGTCTCCGGTTGTTGTCGCTGTCTGCTTAGGTCCCAAGAAAACAAAAACACGATTTCATCAGCATTGATTTTCAATATTTTTGAAATGTTATTTTTCCATTTGTTTTGTGGCGTAAGAGAAAAGCGGGGGAAGGAGTGGAACACTGCAGGGAAAGGAGCCAAGAGACACTTGACTGCGGGAGAGTGGGTAGGAGATCAAAGGTGGTGGTGGCGCCACGGGGGGAGGACCAGGGCCCATTGATGCAATGGGAACACGCGCAGACAAGGGGCCAGAACCACCCTTAGATCAGGGCAAGAGGCCAGTCTCCACGGGATGAAGCGTCTGAGAGCCGAGGGACACCGCTATCCGGAGCCCCCTGCGTGCAGGGGCTCGGTGCGCCGTGGGGTCCGCGAGCCAGGGGCATCAGCATCACCCGGAAGCTTTGCCGTGCAGGCTCTCGGCCCTGCCCTCTGATCTGCAGCACGTTAGCAAGATTCCCAAGTGGCTTTTGTGCACATTAAAGATCCAGAAACACTGGGCGCCTGGGTGGCTCAGTCGGTTAAGCGACTGCCTTCGGCTCAGGTCGTGATCCTGGAGTCCCGGGATCGAGTCCCGCATC
>NW_027759315.1:0-299 GCF_054177405.1 Leptonychotes weddellii
ATGTTTGTCTCCCCAAAATTCATATGTTGAAACCTCATCCCCAGTGTGTTGGTATTAGGAGGTGGGGCCATTGGGAGGTGATCAGGTCATGAGGTGGAGCCCTCATTAGGGGGATTAATATCCTTGTAAAAAGACCCCCCAAATGGCCTCCAGAACTGTGAAAACTAATTGTTTGTTGTTTGCCAGCCACCCAGTCTATAGCATTTTGTCATAGCTGTGCAAACACACTAAGATAGTATATCCCACATTTCAAGAACCGTGCCTGGTGCTTTCATGAGCACTTAAATATTCTTTTTTTT
>NW_027759316.1:0-299 GCF_054177405.1 Leptonychotes weddellii
GAAAAAAACAGAAAATAAAGAACATCTGGTAAAGGCTGCTATAATCGCTTTATACAAACTATGCCACTTTACTCTTCTTCAGAAACTCAAAAAAAATTGTAAAGACACAGGATTATTATTTAGAGAAGGGATACTTTAAAAGTTTTCAAACATTGCCCCAGTAGTCCACTGAAGGCTTACAGTATCAAGTGATCAATGACTGTGACTGAGTTTATCCCACAGTAGGTGGGACAGTTATGTTCCAAATTTAGGAGTATATACTTGAGAAGTGTATTTAGTAATTTAAAAAAAGGGGGGGG
>NW_027759317.1:0-299 GCF_054177405.1 Leptonychotes weddellii
AAGATGCCAGATAGGTTGAATTCAAATAGGACTACACCAAGACACATGATTAAATTGTCAAAGGTCAAAAGAAAGAATTTTAAAAACAGTGAGAGAAAAGAGAGACACTACATACAAGGGAACCCCCCATAAGATTGGTGGATTTCTCAACAAAAACTTTTCAGGCCAGGAGAGAATGGAATGACATATTCAAAATACTAGAAAAATATAATTTTTTTGAGATTTATTTATTTATTTTTATTTTGTTATGTTAATCACCATACATAACATCATTAGTTTTTGATGTAGTGTTCCATGAT
>NW_027759318.1:0-299 GCF_054177405.1 Leptonychotes weddellii
ATCACTTTAAGAGGTATCTAACAGAGAATAAACTTAGAATTCAAAACAACAATGACAAAAACATATGGGCACAAAAAGGCAATATCCCCCAACCTTGTTCTTGAATGATAATCTCAGAATAGTAACGTAGAAAGGCTTTTCAAATTTATCCAAGTCATTTATTTTGTGTTCCAAGAAAATTGCAGCAGAGAGGACAGAAGTGGCTTGTCCAAGGATGTAAGGCCACACCAACCCTAGAATCCAAGTCCCCTAACTTCTAAGTCAAGTAATTTCACAATGGCATGCTGATTCTTCTGGTT
>NW_027759319.1:0-299 GCF_054177405.1 Leptonychotes weddellii
CTGTACCCTTTGAACCTGTGTAATATGTGATTTTTCTTTTTGGCTGTTTCTTTTTATGATCAGGGATATAGACTGTGAGAGCAGAGAAGGGGAAGCCAGAGGTGAAGAAGGCCAGGGGTCCAGATGTGTGAGGCTCCTTAGAGAGCCTCAGTGATTATTGGGATTTATGTGAAAAATGGTGATGAAATAATCATCTTTAATATCTCCCCCTTCTCTGCTGAATTGATGTGCATGATTTATTTTTATTATTTATTCATTATTTTAAAAAATATTTTTATTATGTTAGTCACCATACAGTA
>NW_027759320.1:0-299 GCF_054177405.1 Leptonychotes weddellii
ATATTAGGTTTTCGAGGCTCAGAGCGCATGTCAGAGCTCAATAACATTTCATTGTACAGATTGGCCACGTTTTGTTTGTCCATCATCCCCTGGATGACCCAGGTCGGAAACCCCCTTGTGGACATCCAAATAGGATGTCAGAGCGAGCACAGACTCCCCGGCGCACATGGGCAGAGCACGCGGACCCCAGCCCCTGGGCACTCCCCAGCGGAAGGCCTCTGACAGCCCCTGCGCCTCCCCCAGCCCAGAGCTGCACGCAGGTGGACTCCCCGCAGAGAGTGCTGTGTCCAGCACAAAGA
>NW_027759321.1:0-299 GCF_054177405.1 Leptonychotes weddellii
TTTTTTACCTTTCATTTTAAAATCTTTAATTCTGCATCTGCCTTGTAGTTAGTGAAACAATCCCAGCTTGACTTTCATGCGAAGTGAACAGTCTTCCCCAAATCAACTATTTAATAATTGTTCCTTTCATTATTGGTTTGTTGTTACCACATTTATTATATGTCAAGTTTCCTCTGTTTTATTTCTGAGCTTGCTCTTCAATTACAAAAGAGCCTTTATTTTAATTGCCACCACAGTATCATGCTGTGTTTTATTATTATCATTATTATTATTATATTATATTCCATCTTAAATTCTTA
>NW_027759322.1:0-299 GCF_054177405.1 Leptonychotes weddellii
AAGCATTTCTCCAGCTCCTCAGTGTCTCAGTGGTACTCAAAGGGAGCCCTGTCTGCCTTTTTTAGGCATGAGGGTACGAGAGATTCCACCCTCCCTAGCGAAGTACAGACCAAATTAGATCATGACATACAAGAATGCATTTCAGCTTGAATTCCATTTGGCAAGCTTCATGGATGCTTTATAAACTCAAGAGAAAAAAATACATAATAGTAGTAAAATAAAAATGCTGTATTTTAAACCATGTATTGTAAGTTGAAATTAAATAATTACCTTTTTTGTTGTTGTTGTTGTTGTTGCAT
>NW_027759323.1:0-299 GCF_054177405.1 Leptonychotes weddellii
ACCCATTTCATGCTTTAGGAAAGCTTATACTTGAGAAAGATGGAGATTTCAATATTATTTCCACTCGCATGAAATAATCTCTTTTGACTATGTTTTGTTCTTGTTTGAAAACTTCTAATTATTTTTCATGTTTTGAAGAATAATCCCCCAAATATTCATTTGGCAATCCGGTCTCATCATTTTCACCCTACATCCTGCTGTCCGATATTCTCCTCCTTATTCCCTACACGTAATTAACTCTCTAATTTAATTTACTCATTGTCCTCTCAACATGCTTTGTGTTTTCTTTCTTTTCATTC
>NW_027759324.1:0-4143 GCF_054177405.1 Leptonychotes weddellii
TTTATTTATTTATTTATTTTTAAAGATTTTATTTACTTGACAGAGAGAGACAGCAAGAGAGGGAACACAAGCAGAGGGAGTGGGAAAGGGAGAAGCAGGCTTCCCGCTGAGCAGGGAGCCCGATACGGGGCTTGATCCCAGGACCCTGGGATCGTGACCTGAGCCGAAGGCAGATGCTTAACCGACTGAGCCACCCAGGTGCCCTATTTATTTTAAAGAGAGGGTGCAAACGGCGGGGAGGGGCAGAGGGAGAGAAGAGAGAGAACCTGGAGCCGACTCCCCACTGAGTGTGGAGCCCAATGCAGGGCTCAGTCTCACGACCCTGAGATCAAGACCTGAGCCGAAATCCAGAGTCAGACGCTTAACTGACTGAGCTTCCCAGGCACCGAGGGAGTAGCTGTGTGATTTTTGGGCAGGATGTGCTTGGTGGGGCTGAGGGAGGCCCTGGCAGCTGGGCCTGTGGGGGATGGTGCTTGGAGGCACTGAGGACAGAGGGCTGGACAGGCTGCACGGCCCCCAGCCACAGGGCTGGTTTGCAGAGCTTGACAGGAGAGGAGATGCTAACACCCAGCAGCTGACTGGCTTTGGGAAAGATTCTCATGTAATGTTTTTGTCTTCTTGTTATTGGTGCAGCCGTCATGACCCCCTTGAGGTTGGTCAGGGAAGAACTTGGGGCTTGAGGCGCCCACGCGGAAGCACAGGGTCCTAAACCCTGTCCCGTCCTGCCCTGTGTGAGCTTGGGGTTCTGCAGAGTCTGCAGACATTGCTGTCCTCATTCTGCTTCCCTTTTGCCACAAATATGTCTGTTAAGAAAACTGCGAGCAAGTATATTCACCCAAGTAAAAGATTCACCGCATGTGATTGGTTCGAAACTCTATATCTTTTTTATTTGAAATGTTTATTTGAAGTCTGCTTTTAGCTTCCTCCTGTGTTAAAGAAAGATGTTCTGTTTGGTGTTGAGGTTGACTTCTTGACTCGGTTTACCAGCCTGTGGGACCCTTTGTGGGAAGGGGACAGGGCCTCTCCCTTCTGGCCACACGTGGTCTTGCCGTTGGCCAGGATGGGAGCCTCGTGTCCACTCCCGGAGGGGCCGGTCTGCGCTGTCTGGCTGATGAGCTGCTTCTGCACTTCAGCCGCCAATCAAGTGCTGTTGATAAAACCTCCAGCTTCCATTCTGATACAAGGCCCCTCCCTTGGCCCAGACCTGATGGTCTGGGGCTGCAGGAATCGAAGCCTGTTCACTTCATCTCTCCTGGTGCCCCTTACTGGGTCCCACTTTCCATCTTGTCCACTGTTCTCGGCCCTTTGAGCATACCATTTACTTGGTCTGTTTATGATGCACTTTCATTTTGCCCGCTTCCCCACCCCAGGGCCGAGACCTTTCTTCCCCGTGCTGACCCATCTCCCAGCAGCGGGAAGGGCACGTAGCAGAGGAGGTGCTCAGGAGGTGCTTACTGGCGAATGAGACGCCAGCCTCGTCCTGCTGCGCTCTGTCCTCTCCCCCTTCTCATGCGGGAGCGCCAAGCCCGGTGTTTATTCTTTTTTTTTTTTTTTAATTTTATTTATTTATTTGTCAGAGAGAGAGACAGAACACAAGCAGGGGGAGAGGCAGGCAGAGGGAGAAGCAGGCTCCCCGCCGAGCAAGGAGCCCGATGTGGGACTCGATCCCAGGACCCTGGGATCATGACCTGAGCCGAACGCAGCCGCTTAACTGACTGAGCCACCCAGGCGTCCCCCGGTATTTATTCTTAAATAGAAACAAGGGTCTAAAGTTAAAGAAAAGATTAACATCATGAGTTCCAGAGTTTTCGAGTCAGCAGAATGCACTATGTCAACATTCACGTCCCAATGATAACACTGTGGAGTCTCCTAGGTAATCCGTTGAGGGTTGGGTTCTTTTCCAACTTTTTACCAGCTACTCAAAAGAGGAGGGGAAATAGCCCTCAAAACTTCCATTTCCCACAGTGTCCTCCTAATATCGGGGGTTGAATTGGATGTCTAGGGGCTGGAGTCCTTCTGTTACTTGCAGACCCCCAGGGGTCAGGTGACCTCAGAGGCGCAGGTGTGGGGTTGGGGACGGGGGCTACTCAGAGCAGTCCCGTCCAGCCTGTGCAAAAATGTTCGAGGAAATGCAGGCCCAGTTTAAATGTTGGAGCTGTCGGTTCTTGTCTCCCTCGGATTTCACGTGGCCGTGCACGGTGCATACCTGCTCTGCTGGGCGCAGAGGAACCTTCCCGGCAAGGTCCGAGCAAGCGGACTCCGAGAGCGCGGGCCCGGGTCTAGCCCTCCCCCGCCGCAGCCTGCACCTGGCCGGCTTGAAGACCTCAGTGCGCTGGTGGGAGCACCTGCAATGAGAATGGAGATTGCCAACAGTCGGAAAGAATAAGTTACTCCGGAGACTCGGCTCACTTGGTCTGGTAGGAACCCAGGTACACGTTTGGTAAGAAGAAAAAAATTAAACAAGGCCGTTAACGCATGAAACGATCCTCTGAGATTTTTGAAAGCCTTAGTACTGGAAGCGAGCTGGAGGTGGAGGAATAATATTTGGAGGGTCATAAATCCTGGTGAGTTGTTCAGATGGCCCTGTGCTCAGAGACAGTGAGGCATCTGTGAGTTCTATTGAACTGTTGCTTTTACGAGCTGGCCTTTGCTTTAATACGAGTTTATACTGGAGGAATTGGGTATTTAAAGAAAGAACAGAGTCAAAAATAAGTAGGCTCGTGTTGGAATCCAAAGCACATTGTGTTACATGGTTGGGCTGAGGAGTTCTGGTTGCCCGAGAAGTCAGCTGTTGAAGAAGCAAGAGCCCTTGTATAAAAACCCTAATTATTGTCAGCAGTGATCTTGAACCCTTACTGGGTGCCTGTTGAAGAGCAAAGAAGTTCATGTGAGACACGTATCTGTCCTTAAGAGATTTTCCAGCGTATTTGGGAAGCTGGACTCCATTTGTTTAAAAATGTAAAAAATCTTAGGCCATGCGGTTGTGTTGAGGAAAGGCCTGGAAGGTAAGGTCAGCAGGGACTATGGACGCTGTGGAGATGCCGCCGTGGGCTGGGTGGCTCGGGGAGATCTGGGGATGGTGGCCAGTCTCGGTGACGGCCTGACCAGGGCCAGAGGGGGCCGACGGCTGATTCTGTCTTGTTTGTTTTTTCAACTTCAGTCATCTGGAATGAAAGTCGTGTTTGCCAGCCGCTCAGGTACCACCAGCAACTGTGTGTGCAGGTCATTTGCACATGCTTCCTGCCCCTTTTATTTTCACACCAGAATTACTGCTGTAGAAATACACAAACCGTAAAACTCCACCTAGAACTCATGGTGTTAGGATGTTCACAGCATCGTGCAGGACACACCATCACCCATGCCTGTTTAGACAAGACATGAGGACCCGCCGTAGGACATTGCCGGCCTGTGGCCATTTTCAGCCCACAAAAGTGGCCATTTCATGTGGTCCCACTTTCACACATCTGTCTTAAAAGACCGGCATAAGGGGCGCCTGTGTGGCTCGGTCAGTTAAGCATCTGCCTTCGGCTAAGGTCATGATCCTGGTGTCCTGGGATCAAGTCCCGCATCAGGCTCCCTGCTCAGTGTGGAGCCTGCTTCTCCCTCTCCCTCTGCTGTTTCCCCTGTTTGTGCTCTCTGTCAAATAAATAAATAAAATCTTAAAAAAAAAAAAAAGACTGGCATAAGCTTTTCCCTCCATCTTACTGTAAACTACCCTAAAAGTGTTTGAGGCCAGGAACCACACATGTGGACGGAGTTAAAGGGGATTCATGGGCTGGCCTCAGATCCTTGAAGTCTCGTGGGACTGCTTGCCCCGTGGCCCTGTGTGGCGTCTGGGGGCTGCAGTAGGACAGGACAGCATCCCTGGGTGAAGCCGAGTGGGACACGGCAGTGAACTTCCCAGGCATAAAGTGGCCTAACCAGTGAGCTCTGTGCTGCCTCCAGTTATCACTGAGTGGAGCAGAGGTGGGGACCCCCTGTACTGGGGTGTGAGCAGGAGCTGCTCCTTGCTGGCCTCCCTGGCTTCTGCTCCCTGTGCAGGGGCCCTCCTGAGCACCCCCACTCTTGCCCGGGGCTGCTCCATACCGGCCATGCTGCCTTTTGTCTATTATGCAGAAGGAGCCTCTTCTGCTGAGAAGCCCC
>NW_027759325.1:0-299 GCF_054177405.1 Leptonychotes weddellii
CCTGGCAACCACCATTCTATTCTCTGTTTTTATGTGTTTGATATTTATTTACATTCTACATATCTAAATACATGATATCATATATATAAATATATATATATTTTCCCACATATATCCATTCATATATAAATGTGAATATTTATATCTCTATACATCTGTATGTGTATAACATACAGTTTCCACAGTTTCTTTACCCATCATCTGATGATGGATACAAGTTATTTCCATGTCTTAGCTATTGTGAATAATGCTGCAATTAACATGAGAGTCCAGATATTTCTTCAAGATAGTGATGTTAT
>NW_027759326.1:0-299 GCF_054177405.1 Leptonychotes weddellii
TGCTACAGTACTGAAAAATTTAAAAATCTGCTACAGTACTGAAAAATAGGAGCTAGCAAAAGTAGACATTTTGAAAAATGCCAGAAACATCAAAAGCAGATGGAATCGGGAATGGTCAACATGGTGACCGCCATAAGGTGCCTCAGTAGAGTTTTGATACATCATCAAAAGTATAGTCTTTCCAAGATGGCTTATCAGAAACATCCTTGTTCTACATGTTCAGGTGCCCAGCAGACATTTTGCTGCTGCTACAAAGCCTGCAAAGAAAACAAAAAAAGGTGTGAAAGACAAAGCATCAG
>NW_027759327.1:0-299 GCF_054177405.1 Leptonychotes weddellii
ATGGTATTCTCATTTCTGGACACTTTTTCCCTTCCCTGTGCATGTAACCTTTCTGAAACAGATGAAGAGCTTTTGTCTCTGGGATTCTAGAAATACAGGGAGATCCAATCACGTTTATTGCTGTGGGGGACATGATGTGCGGCATGCCCCCCGGGCAGATACCAGACTCGCATTTCTGGGAGACCTCCCTCCCTTTCCTCCAACTTCTTCAGACAGTATCAGAGGAAGTGGGTTTCGTTCTCAACATTGTACATTAATGAAGACAAAGTGGGATTCCTTTAACAGTGACCAGAGTGGTT
>NW_027759328.1:0-299 GCF_054177405.1 Leptonychotes weddellii
TGAACTTGATCAATTTTCTCCCATTGACCAACATCAAGAACTTCAGTTGTGATAACATTCATAAGATCCATCTCTGCCAATGGTACAGTAGTAATACAAACATAATATTTCTTTAATCTTGTTTACACTTGCAAGGTAAAAGAAATAAAAATTGTCAGAAAAACTCAGCAGTTCCCATAAATTTATGTCTTCTTAAACATTTTTCTCTACAACATAACAAAAGCACAGAGCACCATGCTGTATTTTATTGACATTGTAAAAAACTTTTTTTTTTTTTTTTAAGGTTTCTGACCTCATGA
>NW_027759329.1:0-299 GCF_054177405.1 Leptonychotes weddellii
AGAAAAATTTTATAAAGAAAAAAAAATGGATTACTTGAAAAAAACAGAACTTGCAGAGTATGGAACAATCTATGCCAAATTTATGAGATAGTTGGTCAAGGTACTGATAGAATCATATACAGCAATAATGAATAGAGTTCAAAATAAAGCTGAGTCCCCCCGCCCCACCCCCAACACAGCATTAAGTCCACTTGAAGCCATGGGTGACTATATTCATGACTGTCCAGCTCCTATGCAGACACTGCTTCTTTTGTGTCCTGGATTTAGATTCCTTCACAGGCCCCTTCTCAGTCGCATGA
>NW_027759330.1:0-299 GCF_054177405.1 Leptonychotes weddellii
TGACATCCCTGATGTGTCCTTGTTCTCCGTCAGATCCACAGATGCGCTGGTGTCCACCATCTGGGTGTTAAGGCCATGTAGAATGTTTTTAAAAACCAGCTGCAGGTTAACTTTAAAACTGCCTTGTCAGCAGTATGGGTAACTTAATAATCATGTCAAGAACTGGATTATGCCTTCCTTTTGTTGTTGTTCATACGCTATATTTGTTAATTCCTTTAGAACGGCCACATCTGGTCTGCCTTTCCATGCCCTGATGGGAGACTTTTCTCAACGAGAAACTGGCCGTGTTGAGGCAGGAA
>NW_027759331.1:0-299 GCF_054177405.1 Leptonychotes weddellii
TTTTACCAAGCTGGGTAATTGTACCTAGCTGTCAGGATTCTTTATTTTGATCTGCTGACTGGTGAACTGCAGCCTCAATGGGAGGTATGCGCCTTGACATATACTCCTTGATGGGCTATGTGACATGCAGAATATAATAAATAGGAAAGAAATGGCAGGGATAGACTTAATTAATTGAAGTGGACAGAACTGTCTTCAACCTTGTCTTTTATACCCACAAGTTCTACTTGAAAGGGAGCCTCACCTCCCAAAGCAATGCAGGTCAGTGTGCTGTGTTGCCTATTGTGTGTCATTCAATG
>NW_027759332.1:0-299 GCF_054177405.1 Leptonychotes weddellii
TTTTTTTTTTTTTAACATATAATGCATTATTTGTTTCAGAGGTTCAGAGGTCTGTGATTCATCAGTCTCACACAATTCACAAAATAATTCTCTAAGACATGTGTACTTAGTGATATTTCTGAAAATAATTTAAATTCTTACTCCCCTTTCTATTAATTTCTGTAATTGATACCAATATTAGTGGCATATTTAAGACTTTTAAAAAAGTTTTCCTCTTGGGATGCCTGGGTGGCTCAGTCAGTTAAACGACTGACTCTTGACTTCAGCTCAGGTCATGATCTCAGGGTCATGGGATCCAA
>NW_027759333.1:0-299 GCF_054177405.1 Leptonychotes weddellii
GCGCCTGGGTGGCTCAGTCGGTTGAGCGACTGCCTTCGGCTCAGGTCATGATCCCAGGGTCCTGGGATCGAGTCCCACATCGGGCTCCCTACTCTGCGGGGAGCCTGCTTCTCCCTCTCCCACTCCCCCTGCTTGTGTTCCCTCTCTCGCTGTGTCTCTCTCTGTCAAATAAATAAATAAAATCTTTAAAAAAAAAAAAGGGTACATTATTTCCACAGAGACAATTGTTGAAAATTTTGGCCACCCAGCATATTTTCCCTCTTCCTGACAACAACTCATTTCTTTTACGGAAAGGATGC
>NW_027759334.1:0-299 GCF_054177405.1 Leptonychotes weddellii
GATCCATGAAACCAGGAGTTGGTTCCTTGAAAAGATCAACAAAATTGACAAACCTTTAGCCAGACTCATCAAAAAAAATTTTTTTTAAAGAGAGGACTAACAGGGCGCCTGGGTGGCTCAGTCGTTAAGCATCTGCCTTCGGCTCAGGTCACGGTCCCGGAGTCCTGGGATCGAGCCCCGCGTTGGGCTCCCTGCTCGGCGGGAAGCCTGCTTCTCCCTCTCCCACTCCCACTGCTTGTGTTCCCTCTCTCGCTATGTCTCTCTCTGTCAAATAAATAAAATCTTAAAAAAAAAAAAAA
>NW_027759335.1:0-4142 GCF_054177405.1 Leptonychotes weddellii
TCTGTTGTAACCTGTAGCTTCCCTGTCACTTCTCTGGCTCTCCTCTCCTGCTAAGCTTTGTTTCCTGGCAGTAATTAAAACCTCTTGTCACTGCCGTAGCTCCTGCTGCTGCAGGAACCACCATAGCCACCTTGGTTTCGTGGTTTGGCAAAGTATTGGCCTCCCCCACCATAGGGGCCGGAGCTTCTGCCTCCAAAATTTCCTCCTTTCGGGGGTCCAAAATTTGAGGATTGATTGTTGTAATTGCCAAAATCATTATAGCTTCCGCCACCTCCACAGTTGCTTCCATCATTACCAAATCCGTTATGGCCATCCCCACGGCCACCATATCCACCACCGCCTAGACTGCCACGAAAGCCCCCTCGACCGCTGAAGTTCCCTCCACGACCAAAGCTGTCATTCCCACCAAAACCACCTCCAAGACACCACCAAAGTTTATCTTCAAGGCAACTGTAAGCATATTTGCAAATTATTGAATCCAAAGTTAATATTTTCACTTTGACTGTGGAGCTTTTATATCAAATATGTGATGATTTGCAGAAACCGTGACATTTTCCTGCCTCAAAGCTTTAAAATAATTATATCTTTAACTCATTTATTATTGTAGCAGGGGAAGTTTAGACTAGAATGTTATAATATTGGTGTTTTAATGATGAGAGAAAGCCAGCGAGACTTTGGTATCCATAGAAACATGAAGTTCTTCTTTCCATCTTTTCAGTGACCAAAGGTGATTAGCATTTCTTTACATTATTATATCAGTTTATCACAGAGGTAAAGAGCATATACTAGCATTCAAGTAAAGTGAAGATATTTAAAGCAGAAGTAGATACAACTACCATTGGACTCCCCACAGGTTTCTTCCCCTCCCCCAAATGAAGGAATTTATGGCTCTATTAGAAGCAAAGGGGTTATAAACAAGACTTAAACTATTACTTGCCAATTAAAACTTTCATCTAGGTTGGGAAGAAAAATAATTATGATATGCAATCTTAACCATCAAAATGATGCCATAAAACCTTAGGGAAGTGGAAAGAGTACCAATGATCCATACAAGTCCTAAGAAGTTCACCCAATTAAAATAAGACCAAAGTTCTTTAGGTGGCAGAATTATGAGGGAGAGGGAAAGAGAGAAAGAGAGAGAATGACAGAGACAGAGACCTAAAGACAATATGACAAAAGTTAATATGAAAATGTTAGATTTTATTATTTTTAGTTTTTAAAAGATTTTATTTATGAGAGAGAGAGAGCATGAGTGGGGCAGAGGAGGGAGGAGAGACAGAGAGAGAAGCAGACTTCCTGCTGAGCAGGGAGCCTGATGCGGGGCTCAATCCCAGGAACCCTGGGATAATGACCTGAGCCGAAGGCAGCTACTTAACCAACTGCACCACCCAGGAGCCCCAAGAATGATAGATTTTAAAAGAGGAAAGTTATATTATTTTCATTATTTTATGTACATTTGAAATATTTCATAATTAAAATAATTTTTAAGGTTAAAAGAGAAATCATGAGGTGGATTTAAGGACAGTAAATTGTAGGATTAAAGGGCATGAGAGCTAAGTTCCAGTTGAAACTGTCTTTGTCGTATATGACTTGTCAGTTGTTAATTCATAGATGATTGGGGGGAAGTTTATCGCATAATCTACAAAAGTATTTTCACCCATTTATAAAGCTTTTTTACTTATCTATGACCAAACCAATTCTTCGATGTTATTGGATGTCATGTAGTTATGGCCACCTGTCTCTTCTAGGAACCGGTAATATAGTAATTTTTATTTTACGTCCATGATAAGACTCACCAAATTTGCAGTTTCCATTTCCCCTTCCATTCTGACAAAATAATGATAAGAGCAACAACATTAATAATAAGAGCAACATCAGCACATATCATGCCAAGTACTGTTCTAAAGACATCATATTTAATTTATTTAGTCCTCACATCAGATTTATGAAGTGGATATTGTTTAGTATCCCACTTTTACAGATCGAGAAATTGACTTACAGAGAGATAAGAAATTTGCCCAGCATCATAACTGTGCTCTTAAACATTGGTCTATATTGGCTCTTGATCGTGGCTCTAGGTAGTTAAGGAGTTTTTATTAGCCATACACTATAATTTATTCATGCCATAAACGGTTATTCTATTTCACTCTCCTAGGTGTCAGGAACTTTAGGGGACGAGGAAGGTCCCATCCCTACCCCAGGAAGAGAGAATAAAGTAAGCAGTAACAACGTGAGATAAGAATTATGGTACTGGAAGTATCAAGAACTATCAGTAATAGCAAGAACAACGGGACCTGTGTAAGGAAACTGTGACTTCTTGTCAAAGAATCCATACAAATCAGAAAAGGCAACCAGTGCCTTGTTCCATGCTGGTGGCAGTGAGCTCTGAATGAGGGAAGCAGGTGGCCAGAGGGTGATTATTCAACAAGCTATCCCCAAAGATAAAGCACAAAGTTCGAAGGTCCCTTAGGAGCCTGCTACTCTGTCAGGGTCCTTGCTAGAAGACAAGGGCAGGTCCGGATTTCTTACTGTGGTAGACGCAGAGACGCGCTGCCCAGAATTCCCTCTGTGGAAGGACTTGCTGCCCAACTGGGTCAGGTCAGCAATGGACTCCAGACATTAACTCCTTCAGGTTTGCCCCAGCTGCAAAGGATGACCTCCCCTAAATCACCTCCTTCCTCGGGTAACCTACCAATTAACTTCAAGAGGAATAAAGGAGTTCAGATACTTATTCAAGATAAAAAAAAATACATATGATTTTTATTTTATATGAAAAACATGGCCACTCAGATAAATTCCTTCACTTTTGGGTTTTGATTCCGGCAAATTATTTGGATAAGATTACATCATGTAGTGCCTATCCAAAAGTATCCAAGTATGTGAAATACTTCAAGTCTGATAGCCAGTGATTATTCTGACATTTTTGTAAAAATAAAATCTCGATGTTGAGATTTTGTTTCTGTGCTTGCAAAACTGGAATTGGTTTGTGAACATTCCCATACAATTTACCTGAGCACAAATCTCCAGGACTCCCATTGAAAACCATTCAGATTGTTTGTCACCCTTATCTTTTCTTCTACCTTTGTTTGGAAGATCAAGGCCACCTGCTTTCTTTGTGCCTCATTTTCAATAGCTTTCCCCAACACGTCTTATTCTCATTCTAAATTGTTCCCCTTGAATTCACTATTATAAAGTCAGCACTATATCTAAACTTACTATAGAAAGGGGAAAAAATGAGAAAAGACAGAAAATAAATGAATAGCAAACCAGGAAATTGCTATCCAAAGAACAAGTAGAAGGGACTAGTAAAAAGTGAAAAGCAGATAGATGGTAAGTATAGCTAGTTCTTTTTGGAGCAGTTCAAGAATAAGTCAAAACTCAAAAAAAAAAAAATCTTCAGGATATATTATAATTTACCACAATTATTTTCTGAATGTAAACAGAAAGCAAATGATCAAATAGAAACAGCTGAAAGTAAAAAGGAAAAGGAGAGATAAGGTGAAAGCATGCTGATTCCCTCATCCAAAATATCACATAAAGGCGATTAAGTTCTATCATATACATTTATCACCAGTTCAAATATAAGTATCAAATATTCCATTTAAAAATAATTTTATATCTCCTTTAGTAAAATGACCAAGTAGAATGCAGAGCAATTTGTAGTCGACTGATATTTATGAGACTTCCATAATGATGAGAGACTTTCACATATATTATTCACCAGATTTCTCGGCAATAAGCATTATTATAGCCTACTGTTTAGATTGGGAAATTGATATTTTACATAAGTAAATTAACCAGGGTCAAGCAGTTAAATAAGTAGTATATGAGTTGGTATATGAAGACGAGTTCTCTGATTGCCAAATTCTGTTTACTCTCCGGGTTTTGATATTTTTCAGCCCAGTTTTTACAGTACATAGCATGATGGAAAGGGTATAGGCTTTGGTGGGGATCCCAGCTCTACCAGTTACTTGCTGTGTGATCTCGGAAGAGTTACTTAACCTTTCTGTGACTAAGTTTCATGATCCATTCATCTATAAAATGAGTATAAAAAAGTACCAGCATCATGGATTTGTTGTTACAGCTGCCACTCCTTTTTTTCTTAATTTTTTTTTTTAATTTATTTGTCCGAGAGAGAGAGA
>NW_027759336.1:0-299 GCF_054177405.1 Leptonychotes weddellii
GAAATAAGTCAAACAGAGAAAGACATGTATCATATGATCTCACTGATATGAGGAATTCTTAATCTCAGGAAACAAACTGAGGGTTGCTGGGGTGGGGGGCGGTGGGAGGGATGGGGTGACTGGGTGATAGACACTGGGGAGTGTATGTGCTATGGTGAGCGCTGTGAATTGTGTAAGACTCATGAATCACAGACCTGTACCTCTGAAACAAATACATTATATGTTAAAAGAAAAAAAAAGAAGAAGATAGTAGGAAGTGAAAAATAAAGGGGGAGAAATTGGAGGGGGAGATGAACCAT
>NW_027759337.1:0-299 GCF_054177405.1 Leptonychotes weddellii
TTAAGCGACTGCCTTCGGCTCAGGTCATGATCCTGGAGTCCCGGGATCGAGTCCCGCATCGGGCTCCCTGCTCAGCGGGGAGTCTGCTTCTCCCTCTGATCCTCCCCCCTCTCATGCTCTCTGTCTCTCATTCTCTCTCTCGCAAATAAATAAAATCTTAAAAAAAAAAAAAAAAAAAGTAGATTAAAAAAAAAAAAAAATGCACATACCATATGGCCAATGTTCCGTTTGTTACCAGCCTTCTCACCTTTGATTCCTAACAGTGTTTTCCTTAACGTAGATACAAGTCCTTTATCAGG
>NW_027759338.1:0-299 GCF_054177405.1 Leptonychotes weddellii
GAGCCTGCCCTGCAATGAACACATAGCAGATGCAATAAAGAAGCATTTGCTGTGTAAACCACTGAGATGTCAGGGTTGTTTGTTCTGCCAGCTCATGTTGAGCCATGCACCTGTCCATTCAAGCCATCAGCTTTTGGTATAAATGCCACAAAGAATTGGTAGAGCCTGCAAAGATAGTTTTGAGTAACTCTGCACCTATGCCTCCGCAAAGAAATGTAATAATCCAAGATCTATTTAATGGAAACCTTCGCTTTGCAAAGCATATTTTGTCTAGGACCACCTTTACTGATATTAAAGGT
>NW_027759339.1:0-299 GCF_054177405.1 Leptonychotes weddellii
TGGAAGTCTGGAAGTATCTAATTTAGTGGCTTACTCCTTGATTATCACACCACAACCCCTATAATTGCTACATGAAAGCAAGGACTTTGACCCTTTTGTTCCCACAACATGTCCCCAGGCACTTAACACAGTGCCTGACACACACAGGCATTCCAGACTCATGTGCTGTACCTATAAAGAAAGAAGTAAATGACTAGACGCATTAGAAAAAAGCCAAGAACAGAAGGAAGTTGCTCAGCTAACATCACCCACCAGGTGGCAGTCACGGCTCCCATATAAAAAAGAGTCTCCTTTTTTTT
>NW_027759340.1:0-299 GCF_054177405.1 Leptonychotes weddellii
CAGTACCGCCCCCATGCCGAGGAACCCGCTAGTCAGGGGGCAGGCAGGTGACGTCAGCTCTGACTGGTGGTGCTGAACCCCACTCAGCCCTCCGCCCAGAGCCCGCGAGCCCCGCCTCCCCGTAGCACCATGTGGACGTGTGCTGGTCTCCCGGCAGGTGCGTCTCAGGCCCTGAGCATCCTGTCTTTGCGTGGCCCCAACCTTCCCAGCGGCTCCTCCCACCCTCAATCACCTCCGATCTCCAGTGCACCCCACATCCTGTTCCACTCGGGGAGCCAGACCTCCCCCAGACTCTCGGC
>NW_027759341.1:0-299 GCF_054177405.1 Leptonychotes weddellii
CTTGCTTTCTGCCATGAGAAGGAAGAAACTGTGCACAGGACATCTGTTAGACTTGTGTTTCAAGGAATTTAGCAAGGAGTGACCAGCTGGACAATTTACCCACCATGATGGGTCATATTCAAGGTGGAGTATAAATGGTCTGGCAGTAAATTCTACCCCATACTTCTTTGGAGTGTCCAACGATTAAGCCATGGGCCTCTTGAGATCAAATCTAACCAGCTCTAAACCATAAATATATATTCATGATTAAAGTACTGGTAGGAAAGGAGATTGTTCTTCAGTGGATATCTATGCATTGT
>NW_027759342.1:0-299 GCF_054177405.1 Leptonychotes weddellii
AGAAACATTTTTCTGTGTGTATATATAAAAATTTTTGGCATAGAAGCAAAAATCTGTTGGTAAATGAATCATATACTATTGGAGTGTACTGAAACAACAGTCTGTTGGTAAATGAATTATATACAATTGCAGTGTACTTGTGTAAGTACATACACCTACATGCTTAAATAAGTACACACATATATAAAAATACACTCACAATATAAAGTACATGCACAAATATGTGTGTGCATGTATATATGTGCAAACAATGTTTCCAGGGTTAGCTTATACCAAAAGAAAATAGTCATTATCTCTAG
>NW_027759343.1:0-299 GCF_054177405.1 Leptonychotes weddellii
ATTGGCCAACTTTTTATTTATTAAATTTTTGCCTAAAGCAATTAGTGTCCTTTCCTAAGATGTATTCCTAAGCATATGGTCTTTTTTTCCCACTAGAAAAATGAGTAAAAGTACTACTCCACCATTTTTGTTAATTAATATGCCCCTACCTAAGAATATGTTCACAATGAACAGAGACTCACTGCATTTTTACCAAATTTAATCTATTTTTGGAAACATAATGTTTATAATGGATTTGTAATTCCTTAATCCATGCCAAGTGTCATCAATATGTCATGGCCAGATGGATTCTAAATGCC
>NW_027759344.1:0-299 GCF_054177405.1 Leptonychotes weddellii
GGACCACACTTTATGGATCCGTTCATCATTTGGTGGACACTTGTGTTACTTCCACTTTTTGCTTATTATAAATAGCGCCGCTGTGAACACTGGTGTGGACGTGTGGTTTTGGTTGGGTTTAGGCATAGCCTGGGAGTGGAATTTCGTGTCCTGGGTCACACGGTAACTCTCTTTAACTGCTTTTTGATTTGTTTTCCACGTGTGCTTTTAAAAATAATAAACCTTTTCCATTTTAAATAATTGCAGTTGTGAGAAATAACACAGAGATAGTTAATCCCCCATAACCCCCTATACCTTTT
>NW_027759345.1:0-299 GCF_054177405.1 Leptonychotes weddellii
TGAGGCCTTGGTTACTAAGATGTATTGAATGTATTTGTACTTGTATTAATTTTCTTTGGATGAGTATATTATCCAAGGTGCTACTCTTTCTTGCCACTTTAAAAAAAAACAACAACACAGTATCGTTTTTCCTCTCTGCTGCTGCCTGCCACTCTAGCCTGTCCTGAAGCTTTCACGCATGTTACCACTTCTTCTTCTTCTTTTTTTTTTTTAAGATTTATTTATTTATTTGAGGGAAAGAAAAAGAGAGAGAACGTGAGCGGGGGGAGGGGCAAAGGCAGAGGGAAAGGGAGAGGATC
>NW_027759346.1:0-4141 GCF_054177405.1 Leptonychotes weddellii
TTATTCATTTCCTGGGTTTTTTTTTTTTAAGATTTTATTTATTTATTTGAGAGAGAGAGAATGAGAGAGAGCACGAGAGGGAAGAGGGCAGAGGGAGAAGCAGACCCCCCACCGAGCAGGGAGCCCGATGTGGAACTCGATCCCGGGACTCCAGGATCATGACCTGAGCCGAAGGCAGTCGCTTAACCAACTGAGCCACCCAGGTGCCCATTTCCTGGGATTTTGAAAGCTACAGAATCAACAGTAATGCAAGCCCGATGACATTCTATTTATTTTTATTTTTTTATTTTTTATTTATTTTATTTATTTTTAAAGATTTTATTTTTTTTTTTGATAGAGAGAGACACAGTGAGAGAGGGAACACAAGCAGGGAGAGTGGGAGAGGGAGAAGCAGGCTTCCCGCAGAGCAGGGAGCTTGATGTGGGGCTCGATCCCAGGACCCTGGGATCATGACCTGAGCCGAAGGCAAACGCTTAACCGACTGAGCCACTCAGGCACCCCAGCCTGATGACATTTTAAAGGGATTTTGGTCCAAGTGTCTTGAAAAGGTTCTGTTTGACCCCGTGACTTACGTTGGCACCCATGGCCATCAAAAATGTAATTGCCCTTGAAATTTTAATAGGAGTTTTTTGAACCAGTGGTCTTTAGGGGACTGGAAATATCTCTCACAAACAGGATGGGAACTGACTTAGATGCATGATGATGAGCCCGGCATTGAGAATAATTTAATCTTTGTACGTTTCATTGTAGTCTTGCGGCAACATCTACAAAGGCCTCGCTCAGACCGGTGCCTGGGGCTGTTTTGATGAGTTTAACCGAATCTCGGTAGAGGTCTTGTCGGTGGTGGCCGTGCAGGTATGGGGGCCGGAATTTGGTGGGGGCCTTGTGGTCTTCTTGCCAAGCACTGTGGGAGGCTGTGTATCCTCTTGCTGTCAACCGCTGCTCCTCCACTTCCGTGTCCCCTTCCCCACTTGGACTCCACGCCCCTCCCTCTGCCCTCTAAACTTGGCCCGGGTGCAGGATATGGGCATCCTGTGGGTCCCTACCAAGGTGAATCCATTTACTGGCCATGGGACCCCCATTTCCTCCTCTGTGACAGGTCCCACATGCTTCCTGGGGGCAAGGAGAGAATCAAACTTGATGGGAGAGCCCAGCTCCTTGGAAAGGCCATGGACTTTGGAAATGTCTTCCTTGTTGTAACTGAATCTGGGAAAGCTGTCTACCTCCCTTGGTCCAGCTCACCTCATTGTATATAAAGCGAGGCTCACAGGGTGAATGTTGCCGAAGGAAGGAAGTCACGTTTGGGTCACATCTACGTGGCCACTTGTGTCTCAGCCCATCCAGAAAGCATCTCCTCCATGAAGCACCCACAGCACAGTGAGTGCTATGCTCAGAACTAGGGGGAAGCATCCCTGCTTGAATAGGACATGATCCCTAACTTCACAAAACAGCGTTCGTTCTCGAGACGGGCACGAGCACCCTTCAGTGCTCTAGGAGCGACTTGATTCCTGACTCACAGGATGGGACACCACTGCCGTGATGTGTTGCGCCTTCTTCAGGGGCAGCAGGAGGCCTCTGGAATTTGCTGCAGGGGAAATGGCCCTCTGCTTGGCAGTGGTTTTAAGGAGGGGCTGAGCGGCGGGAAAATCAGTGGCCGCAGTGAAGTCACTGGTCTCTCGTGAGGGTCCGGATTGGAGCTGCAGCCTCAGCGGGAGCCCCCCAGCCTTCCCTCAGGGCCCCCCAGTCACCCCAGCAAAGCACAGCCTTTGCCAGCACCTGCTCTGTCCTCTTTCCCACTGGGACCTTGTGGTTTCAGGGCCCCCCAGTGCTACCAGCTCAACAAGGCAGCATAAGGGTCTACGCAGTGAAGGAAGCCATGTGGTGATGGTGCCTGGGACACTGGCATCACTGGCCTCCCAGTTTGTGCCTGCGCTCCATGCGGCCCAACCATATAATGTTCCTCCTGCCCTTTGTCTTTATTTCCAGAGCAACATGTATACAGGACAAAAAAAAGAAAAACAGAGCTAGGAAAGACTCTTTGGTCCCCCTGGGCCTTGGTTTAATTCCTTCAGGCCCAAACAAAGGGTCAAGGCAAAAGCTTAGCTTGACTGACATGTTTCTGGGGGCAAGGGCAGTGGGAGGGGAGGTGGGGGTTGTGCAGACAAAGGGTGGTCCGTGGTGGGGAAGCTGGCAGAAGCAGCATCCTCCTCCCCCTCCTGCTGGCCTGTGCGTCCTGACAGGACCCCCCCCCCCCAGCATGCTGTCCCCATGCCACATACTGTCCCCGTCCACGCAGGCTGGAACAGGAGCGGAGCTCACACCATCCGCTGATTCCATGGCTCACCTTCATCTCCAACTGGGAGCCGTAAGTGGTCGGGGGTTCTGTGGGGTCCCTGCCCTTCACCCTCCCCTCCAAGGTAGTCAGGCTTTCCATCTCTTGCACTGGCCAGCCAGTTGGTGCTGCCATTCAGGGATTCTTGCCCGGACTGTCTCTTGGTGAAGCTCTTGCAAGTTGCAAAACTGTGCAGCTCTTTTCTCGTTCCCAGTGGTGATATATGGTTTTCCCTTTCCTTCGGATTGATTCGGTAGGAGTTGGTGGCAGCAGTAAGTCAAATAGCTGGCCAGAACACTCTCTTAGACTGAAAACCCTCAACTAGCTTGGTTCATGAGTGCTGACTCTCTGCATGTCATTGCTGTTCACATTGCTGGCTCGAAATCAGCTGTGATGGGAGTATTTTTCACGATGGAAACTGGAAAATCCTACAAATCAGGGGCATTTTGTTTTCCTGGCGAGCTGGGTCTTAAATATTTACCAGCACGCCTCTGCCTTGCCAGAATATATGTCAGTGTTGCCAGATTTTTTTAAATTTTAAAGAGAAGCTGGAAGTCCAGATTTTTATTTAAAAAAAAAAAAAATCTCCAGGTTTCTGAAAGTTGGCAACTCATTCAATTAAAAAAAAAAAAAAAATGAGTTAGACCAAAACACAGGGTGCTAGTTGCATTCACCTCTGTGTGGTCACTTCAGAACTTAGAAGAACCAGGGTTAACGCCCCCTTTCAGCTCTGTGTGAATTTGGGGATAGAGGATGTGGAGTAACACGAATAAAATAGAGCTTTCTCGGAGCACTAATTCTGGGCCTACGAGGGTTCTGAGAGTCGGGAGAGAAGCTTAAGCTCTTCACGGCCATGAATGTCTGGATTGATAACCATAATTATACAGTGTACCTGGGATTTTTCTCCTTCCTCCACTGCAGACACCTGGCAGCTCATGGAACACCCATCTTTTTTACTCCCTTGCCCATCATCCTCTGTTAGTTCTACCTACTGTAATGTCCACCTCTTTCATCTCTGCTGCTAGGAGTTTCTGCATCCCCTCTTCTGGCTGCTGGCCCCAGATCGCAGAGGGCCTTTCTCGTCCTCACCAGCCAGGTTGTGCTGCTGTGACTGTCCTCCCTGATATCCAGGACCACTTAGCCTGAATAGTTACCCCCCTCCATGGTGCCCCAGTGCAATGGGGTTGCCAAAGGGCCATCTCCTGGTGTCCCTCCAAGGAGCCCTGGGGAAGAGCCAACAGGAAGCAGTGAGAGCCAGACCAGAGTCAGTGTAGAGCTCATCTTGGGCTCCAGAGATTTGGGGAGCAATCCTACATGCAGTTGGGATCTTAAACAGGTTCTTGCAGGGTGGGGTAAACCAGGCAAGGAGGTGGGGAAGTGCTTATGTGTATTGGTCATGTCTGAAACCACACAGCCAGTGCTCAACTCTGGTTCTGCCACCTTCCAGCTGGGTGACTTTTAGCAAGTCCACGTCTCAAGTCCCACATCCGTAAAGAGGGTTAATAATAGTACCTACTAGGTGCAGTTGTAATATTTATTAAATGAGTTAATATGTGTAAAGCACTTAAAGCCCTACAGATAGTAGGCATGCGATAAATATTAGTCTCTGTGATACTGCTGTTGGGGGTGACAGTGTTGATGATGGTGATGACCATGATGATGGTGATGGTGGTGAGGGTGTTGATGATGGTGATGACCATGATGATGGTGGTGGTGATGATGGTGGTGATGATGGTGATGATGATGGTGATGGCCATGATGATGATGGTGGTGATGATGGTGGTGATGATGGTGATGATGATGGTGATG
>NW_027759347.1:0-299 GCF_054177405.1 Leptonychotes weddellii
ATCACTTTAAGAGGTATCTAACAGAGAATAAACTTAGAATTCAAAACAACAATGACAAAAACCTATGGGCACAAAAAGGCAATATCCCCCAACCTTGTTGTTGAATGATAATCTCAGAATAGTAACGTAGAAAGGCTTTTCAAATTTATCCAAGTCATTTATTTTGTGTTCCAAGAAAATTGCAGCAGAGAGGACAGAAGTGGCTTGTCCAAGGATGTAAGGCCACACCAACCCTAGAATCCAAGTCCCCTAACTTCTAAGTCAAGTAATTTCACAATGGCATGCTGATTCTTCTGGTT
>NW_027759348.1:0-299 GCF_054177405.1 Leptonychotes weddellii
GGAGCTCTGCCACACTCAGGGACCTCTGGTCTTTCTGTGACCCCGAGGGTCCTGAGACCACACTGTCCCACGAGGGCTCCACCCCCTGCTTAGCCACTGGAGTGACGTCCCTCAGCTGAGCCGACTTCTAAAAGTTCCAATTTTGTGCTCCGCGGCTCTATCACTTGCCAGAAGCGGTGGACAGAGGCCCCCTCCCCCACTATCTGTCCTCCCTAGTATCACCTCGGATTCACTTCTCCGCACGTCCTACCTTCCAGAAAGTGGTTGCTTTTCTGTTCAGAGAGTTGTTGCTATTCTTT
>NW_027759349.1:0-299 GCF_054177405.1 Leptonychotes weddellii
CTATAAAAGTGTGGATAATCTCTCTCTTGGGCCATCTCTCTACTTTAAATTATCCCTGTTAACCAAAATAAACTTAAGGAATCATTCCATGGTTAATGCGCTTTTTTTTTTGCTCAACTGTGGTCAGGACGTCTGTCTTACATTTCTATAACAAATGTTTTATCTTGGTACTCAATGCTATTGATTTTGTGGGCAAAAGTATGTGATCAATGAAGTGATAGTTGCAGCCTAAAAATGATTGGGGCAGGAAATATAGTAATGATGAGCTAACCTCCAAAGGCTTAGCTTTGAGATGCTTA
>NW_027759350.1:0-299 GCF_054177405.1 Leptonychotes weddellii
AGGGGGATGTGTCTAAGTTCTAGATCCAGAGGCAAAGCAGGAAGAACCATCGTTAGTCCTTTGGACAGGAAATGCTTCACAAAGTCTTCTGGGGATTATCTGCAGAAGGAGGAACCTGGGAGGAAGGAAAGCTATTTTAACCACTAGTGAGAAAGGGCATCATCCAGCAGTTTGATCAGAACATTGGCAGAAGAGGGGCACCTGGGTATCTCAGTCGTTGGGCATCTGCCTTCGGCTCAGGTCATGATCCCAGGGTCCTGGGATCGACCCCATATCCGGCTCCCTGCTCGGCGGGAAGC
>NW_027759351.1:0-299 GCF_054177405.1 Leptonychotes weddellii
CTCGGCATAATGCCTTCAGTGTACTTCCATGTTGTCACAAATGGCAAGATTTCCTTCTTTTTATGGCTGCATAATATTCCTCCATGTCTCGTGTGAGTGTGTGTGTGTGTGTGTGTGTGTACATACCACATTTTCTTTATCCATTCATGCATTGATGGATACTTAAGTTGTTTCCATGTCTTGGCTATTGTAAATCACGCTGCAGTGAATGCAGGGCTACAGTTACCTTTTGAGTTAGTGTTTTCATTTCCCTCAGATAAAAACCCAGAGGTAGAATTTCCGGATTATATGGTAGTTCT
>NW_027759352.1:0-299 GCF_054177405.1 Leptonychotes weddellii
TAGACATACATACACACATATGCACACACATATACATACATCTGCACACATACACATGCATGCACACAGTATATATGCACATGCATATACATGCACACATGCATACACATACACGTGCATGCACACAAACATACACACACATATGTGCACACATGCACACATAGGCATATATACACATGTGCACACATATACATAGACACGCATGTGCACACATGCATACACAAATACATACATGTGCACACATGCACATAGACATTGACATGCATGCACACACAGTATATATATGCACATGCATACAC
>NW_027759353.1:0-299 GCF_054177405.1 Leptonychotes weddellii
AAAATCAAAAGGTAAAAAATAGTCTAGGTGGGAGGAGGGGTGTGGGGAGACATGAAGCAGGAACTGGCTATAAGTCGATCATTGTCCAGGCTGGATGATCGGTACATGAGAGTTAATTTATCATACCATCTGCTTTGTATATATTTGAACTTCTTCATAATAATTTTAAAAGGTATTGAAGCATCACAGAAAAATCAGTATTTTCTTGCAATTCCTTACACCTAGTTTACAGTTTAAAATTTGTATGTGGAGTGGTACGCCCCATAATTTTTCAGTGTTTATCTTAAAGGAAACAAAAA
>NW_027759354.1:0-299 GCF_054177405.1 Leptonychotes weddellii
ATTGGAACAAAGTAACGACTCAAATAAATAACACTCTGTGTTTTGTAATTCTGATAATGTCATGCTTAAGATGACCAAACAGGTAAAAATGACTATCAAGTATTTACTTCATTTTTTTTCTTTTTTTACTTCATTTTTTTTGAGAACATAAGACATTTTTCTTCCCAGATTGCATAGCAATTTATTTATTTATTTATTTTAAAGATTTTATTTATTTATTTGAGAGAGAGAGAATGAGAGACAGAGAGCACATGAGAGGGGGGAGGGCCAGAGGCAGAAGCAGGCTCCCTGCCGAGCAG
>NW_027759355.1:0-299 GCF_054177405.1 Leptonychotes weddellii
CCTCAGATAGTGGTTCTGGCTGAAGCCCTAAGGATAGGAAAAAAACACCCACTTCAGGAATATATGCAGATATTAAACAATGTTTTGTTTTTTTGTTTTTTTTTTTTTTAAAGATTTTATTTATTTATTTGAGACAGAGAGAATGAGAGACAGAGAGCATGAGAGGGAGGAGGGTCAGAGGGAGAAGCAGACTCCCTGCTGAGCAGGGAGCCCGATGCGGGACTCGATCCCGGGACTCCAGGATCATGACCTGAGCCGAAGGCAGTCGCTTAACCGACTGAGCCACCCAGGCGCCCCGA
>NW_027759356.1:0-299 GCF_054177405.1 Leptonychotes weddellii
TTACATAGGGACACCACCCCTTTGGATTAGGCCCCCACTTAAGATGGCATTTGACCTTGATCACCTCTGGAAAGGTCCAGGCTCCAAATACAGTCACATCGGGGGTTGGGTCTTCAACATAAGAATTTTGTAGGGGCACAATTCAGTCGAAGAATCCTACAGACACAGCTCCTCAACATCCCCAGCTCCTGATGATTAAGGCCATTAGTTCAGAGTTGGATCCTTGACGTAGGACTGGCCATTTGTAAACCTACATTTTTCTGTCTCTAGTCACCATTGAGACACAGAAGGTACTTAGT
>NW_027759357.1:0-4141 GCF_054177405.1 Leptonychotes weddellii
TAGTCTCTCATGGTTCATCTCCCCCTCCGATTTCCCCCCCTTCATTCTTCCCCTCCTGCTATCTTCTTCTTCTTCTTTTTTTTTTTAATAATGTATTATTTGTTTCAGAGGTATAGGGTATGTGCTATGTGAGCACTGTGAATTGTGTAAGACTGTTGAATCACAGATCTTACCTCTGAAAAAAATTAAGTATTATTTTAGAATAGCCCTAAAAGTCTGTTTAGAATGGCAAGATTCTATTTTTAAAATATTACAAATCATGCAAACCAGATGGTCATCTCTAATTTTGGAATTTCTCAGACAGGTGCTAATCTAAAATCGTCCTCCCATTTCTCTTTTCAATTCCAGAGAAAGCTAAAAACAAAACAAAACAAAAACAAAGCAAAACCTATAGAAAATGCTTTCAAGGCAAATGACAGTGATTTTGATCATAACAATGTTCATTTACAAGAAAAGGAGTTGACTTATAAAGGGAATGCACCGAGACAGTTTCTACATGAAAATGTTTTGCTGGCCTTGTGGGAAGTGAGGCACCTACCCGCTGACAGTTACTTACTGCAACACAAGTACTTAAGAGAAATACTTTGCTGGATGGGAAATGCTGAAAAGTAATTACCAAAAAATCCTCATGAAAATACAGTGTTAGAATTACCTATGGTGCTTAGGATAATGGATAGCTTATAAATAAATAATGTTTGTAGTGACTATTGCTACCAAACTCTTAAATATGCAACATATACTCTAAACACAAAAATGCCAGTGGATTTTTAAAATTATACCAAAGACCAAGCTAACTTGACACTATTTTGAGTATTCGGTTTCTCTTCCACAACCCACTAATTCCTAAAATTCCTAGTTATTAATATGTGGACCATAATAAAGCCTATCTGCTTAGAAATATTAAACCCGAGATTATGTCCTAGATGGGTGAGTTTTAGCAATAGCAGAGAAGAACAGGTTGCTCAGAGCTAGAAGAGGCCTTGCAGATCACATAGTTGGAATCTATAATTTTATAACTGAGGCCCCAGTGGATATTGGTTTGGGATTTGTCAAATATCACTCAGTAAATTATGTGACCTTGGGCAAGTTACTAAACTTCCCTGAGCTTTAGTGTCTTCATCTATAAAATGCAGATGTTGTGAAAATTAAACAAAATCACAGACAAAAAAAATACTTAAAAATTCCTATTCATAGAAGTATAATATAAGTAATAGCAGTACAGTGACACATGTATCAGGGATATGTGCTCAAAAACATTTCCCGATAGAAATGCACAGTGAAAATTGTGGGGATCAGCGAAAAAAGGCACAGTATCTGGGACCTGGCAGTGTTCATTTCTCCCAAGTAAGTTCAGATCTAGCACCCTTGCTCTTTTCACTATGCCAGGGGTCTCCATCCAGAATCTAATAACCCCAAACCAGCCCAGCTGTGAAAGAAAAAGGGGTGAGTTGTCTGTATGGAGGAGCCTAAATTACCTCTTTTTTTTTTTTTTTAAGATTTATTTATTTGTCAGAGAGAGAGAGAGAGAGAGCACAAGCAGGGGAGCAGCAGAGGAAGAGGGAGAAGCAGGGTCCCTGCTGAGCAGGGAGCCTGATGCGGGACTCGATCCCAGGACCCTGGGATCATGACCTGAGCCGAAGGCAGATGCTTAACCAACTGAGCCACCCAGGCATCCCACCTTTTACTTTTAAAGATGGTCCGTTTGAATTAGAAATGCATCAGTGATGAACCAGTCTAAGCAAGCTCTCATTTTGGCTGCCTCCACTGTACCTACCCTGTGAATGACTAAACAAAAGAGATCAGTTTCCTGGCTCTGCTAGCTTCTTTAAATGTTTGATATTCAAGTACATGACAAAATAATTTAAACTTCCTAATCTCTCTATATTTAGTTGCTAGGAGTTTAAAGGTATGATTTAAACAAATTAATTGGGAAAATAGCATAATAGAGAAAAGATGTTGCATAGCCCATAAATACTAAAATTTTTTTACATTTTTGGGGAGATTTTGGGAGTTCCTTTGGACATTTTATCTCAATAAATATGTAGAGTTCTTTGTAAGATAAATAAAAATAACCATTATTTGTACTGCTTATGTACATGTATATATAAAAGATTCTCAATAGATATCGATACAATTTAAATTTTTTTCTGGACTCACTTTCCCCATCTCCTCAGCTTTACGTATTTCCAAAGTGTAAAGGGTGTGTGTGTGTGTGCGTGTGAGTATACTTATATATATGTATGTGTTAGTATATTTATACATATGTGTGTGTGTGTATAATTAGAATAGTGCTGAAATTCTAGGTTAACTTAAAAGGTTAGTCTAAAGTATTTCTAATCATACTTAATAGGGTAGTTTAGATAGAAAATCAGCCATTATTTTCCTACCTATTTATACTGAACTTATAGTAAAAATTTTATTTTACTATTAAGCTCCACATCAAGTATTTTTCTTTAAAAAATACACTTAAGAATATTTCTAAAAATTAAACCAGATCAGTGGTTACTTGATGGGTGACTGATTGGGAAGGATCACCAGAGAAACTTCTAGGGAGATGGAAATGTTTTGTTTTAATAGGGGGTGGGGGTGAGGGTTACATTAGGTAAATGCATTTGTCAAAGCTGATCAAACTACAACTTAATATCTGAGCATTTTGTTGTATATAAATTAGACTTCAGTAAGAAAATTTTAAAAAATAGAGGGGGCAGAGCAAGATGGTGGAGGAGTAGGAGACCTGGATTTCGTCCGGTCTCAGTAATTTAGCTGGATACGGATCAAACCATTCTGAACACCTACGAATTCAACAGGAGATCGAAGAAAAGAATACCAACAACTCTCTGAACAGAAAAGCGACCACTTTCTGGAAGGTAGGATGTGCGGAGAAGTGAATCCGAGGAGATATTCGGGAGGACAGACGCCGGGGGAGGGGGCCTCCGTCGGTCGCTTCTGGCAAGTTGATAGAGCCCCGGAACACAAAATCACAACTTTTAGAAGTCTGCTCCGCTGTGGGAAGTCGCTCCGGTGGCTAAGCTGGGGGTGGAACCCTCGTGGGACAGTGTGGTCTCAGGACTGTGTGGTCACAGAAAGACCGGGGGTGCCTGAGCTCAGCAGAGCTCCCAGGTATCAGAGCGGGGAAGCTGGCTGCAGAGACAGAGCCCAGGAGCGGGCTCTCAGCTCGGGGTTGCCATAAACCGTAGTCCTCGGCACAGTCGGGCCACTGCTCCTCCAGCAGGGACCCAACAAGCGGCAGATCCGGGGAGACTCCCCTTCCTCCCCCAGGAGGAGCGGCACGGGAGCGCACCACAGGGATCTGCTGGGTTTGGAGACTCCACACCGGGTCAGGTGCCAGAGATAGAAATGCTCGGTCACAGGCCAGGTGAGCACGGAGTGCGGCCGGAGACTGGGGAGATGGGAGTGACTGACTGCTTTTCTCTGGGGGCTCACTCTGGAGCGGGCCCGGAGTTCTTGGCTCCTCCGGGGCGGAGATTGGGAGGTCGTCATTTTCACTGTTGTTCCCCAAAGCTGTACGGAAAGTTTGCAGGGAACAAAAGCTCCCAAGAGCAAACCTGAGCAAATTACTTAGCCTGGACCCAGCAAGGGCGGGACAAGTCCGCCTCCGGCAAAGACATTTGGGAACCACGGCAACAGGCCCCTCCCCCAGAAGATCAGCAAGAACAGCCAGCCAAGACCAAGTTTACCGGTCAATGAGAATGGCAGAACTCCAGCGCTAGGGGAATAATGCACAGAGAATCCATGGCTTTTTTACCATGATTCTTTAGTCTTTCAAAGTTAATTTTTTTTAACTTTTTTTTTTGAATTTATCTTTTTCCCTTTTTCAACCAACATCTTATCAATCCCTTTTTTAAAAAAACATTTTTATTTTTCATTTTTAGAGTCATATTCTATTCCTTCATAGTAGTTACCCTTATTTTTGACATATATATAAGTTGTTCTCTCTTTAAAATTTTTGAGATACAGTTTCTTCTAACAGATCAAAATATACCCTAAATCTCTAGTGTATGGCTTTGTTCTAGTTTCCTGCCTGATCACATTCTCTCCCGTTTTTTTTTTTTTAAATCCTCTTCTTTCTTTTTCAAACAACTTCTTATCAATTCCTTTTATAAAATTTTTTTTTTTAAAG
>NW_027759358.1:0-299 GCF_054177405.1 Leptonychotes weddellii
CCTGCTTGTGTTCCCTCTCTCGCTGTCTCTATCTGTCAAATAAATAAAAAGTCTTAAAAAAAATTGTGAGTACAGAAATAAACACATATATTTATGTTAATTGATTGACTGACCACATGACATGTATAGTGCTGAGCCAACTAGATATCACATTTGAAAAAATGAAGATGAACTATAACTCACACCATAAACAATATTAGCCTAAATAAATTATAAACCTAAAAGTAAAAAAAAAAAGGAGAGAGAGAGAAAAGAAAAGAAAAGAAAAAAACCCTAAAAGTAAGAGCTAAAATTATAAA
>NW_027759359.1:0-299 GCF_054177405.1 Leptonychotes weddellii
TGGGGGCCAACCCCTGCTCTGAGCAGTCTGAATGGAGCTAGAAACAAGAGGCAATGAGTAGGTATATTGAAGTGGAATAGTCACACATAACAATTTGACAAAGTATGTCATTAATAAAGTGGTTTTGCAGAAAGGAAAAAAAAAAAAAGAGGCAACGAGTAAAATGTTTCACAGGATAAACCACAGGGACAGTCTTACTCTTGCCCCTGTCAGCTATGTGGAGAAGCACATGTTTTTAGAATGTTTTGAATTATTCTCTTATGCACTGGAAAACAAACATCCAAAAACCCAGCTTGCTC
>NW_027759360.1:0-299 GCF_054177405.1 Leptonychotes weddellii
CACCCACGCACACTCTCACACTCACCCATGTGCCCGCACACATGCACAGACTGTCACACACCCACCCACACATGCACACTCTCACACACCCACCCACACTCACACACACACTCTCACGCGCACACGTGCGTACACACACTGTCATGCACACCCACCCACCCACGCACACTCTCACACGCACCCATGTGCCCGCACACACGCACACTGTCACACACTCACACACCCACACGCACTCTCACACGCACACACACACTCTCACATGCACACATGCACACTCTCACACACACACACTCTTGCAT
>NW_027759361.1:0-299 GCF_054177405.1 Leptonychotes weddellii
ACCCATTTCATGCTTTAGGAAAGCTTATACTTGAGAAAGATGGAGATTTCAATATTATTTCCACTCGCATGAAATAATCTCTTTTGACTATGTTTTGTTCTTATTTGAAAACTTCTAATTATTTTTCATGTTTTGAAGAATAATCCCCCAAATATTCATTTGGCAATCCGGTCTCATCATTTTCACCCTACATCCTGCTGTCCGATATTCTCCTCCTTATTCCCTACACGTAATTAACTCTCTAATTTAATTTACTCATTGTCCTCTCAACATGCTTTGTGTTTTCTTTCTTTTCATTC
>NW_027759362.1:0-299 GCF_054177405.1 Leptonychotes weddellii
GTCTTTGCCGGAGGTGGAATTGCCCCGCCCTTGCCTGGTCCGGGCTAAGTAATCTGCTCGGGTTTGCGCTTGGGAGCTTTTGTTCCCTGCAAGCTTTCCGTACAGCTTTGGAGGCGGAGAGTGAAAATGGCGGCCTCCCAGTCTCTGCCCCAGAGGAGCCGAGATCTCAGGGCCCCCCTCCTCAGTGCGCCCCCACAGAAAAGCAGTCAGTTGCTCCCGTCTCCCCAGTCTCCAGCCGCACTCCGTGCTCACCCCGGCCTGTGACTGAGCGTTTCTATCTCTGGAACCTGACCCCGTGT
>NW_027759363.1:0-299 GCF_054177405.1 Leptonychotes weddellii
CTGGCATGCAGGTGACCTTGAGTTACTCAGCAAAGTTCCTCAGTTTGGGGAGTGCGGTAAAGGGGTGTTCTCATGCATCATAGCTCTGCTCTCACCGTGGAGGATGCAGCTGTCTCTCAGTCTGGGGGTGGGGGTGGGGGTGAGGGGTTCTCAGCCCTTTCTCTCCTGCAGCTGCTTCCTGGGCAGGCAGATACTCACGCATTCATCCATTTGCTCTATCATTCTTGTTTACTCAGAAATATTTCTTGAGTTCCTGCTCTGTCCCGTGCATTGTGCTGACTGCTTCTGATTTGCTGGGA
>NW_027759364.1:0-299 GCF_054177405.1 Leptonychotes weddellii
TTATTTTTTATTTATTTGACAGAGAGAGAGACATAGCAAGACAGGGAAAACAAGCAGGGAGAAGCAGGCTTCCCGCTGAGCAGGGAGCCTGATGCGGGGATCGATCCCAGGACCCTGGGATCATGACTTGAGCTGAAGGCAAATGCTTAACGACTGAGCCACCCAGGCACTGCAGTACTCATTCCTTTATAGAGGACCATTTATAATTGAGCTTTCTAAAAAATACTGCTTTGCTTTGTGTTTTGTTTTACTTTCTAGAACTTTTAGGATTATTTAAACTTGGTGCTTTAAAATTTTAC
>NW_027759365.1:0-299 GCF_054177405.1 Leptonychotes weddellii
GTGGTGGTGGTGGAATTTACTCCGTCACCTTTACGCTCATCTCCGGTAAGCGTCCCTTGGCTAGAGACTGCCTCCACTCTGGTGTGTGGGATGCGCAAGACAGCCGAGCTGGGACAGTGGCCCCCTCATTCAGACCCTCACATTCTGTCCTTCCCCCTTTTCTCAGTGACATTTCATGGACTTTTTTTTTTTTTTTTTTTTAAAGATTTTATTTATTTATTTGAGACAGAGAGAATGAGATACAGAGAGCATGAGAGGGAGGAGGGTCAGAGGGAGAAGCAGACTCCCTGCCGAGCAGG
>NW_027759366.1:0-299 GCF_054177405.1 Leptonychotes weddellii
AGGGCGGCTTCAGGCCCCGCCCACCATGTGCGGCAAACCAAGACACCTCCGTGAATGCCAACGGCAAGGGCGCTACCCCGGGACACTCCCCCGGGGCCCTCTGGAAGAGGTTAGATACCAAGAGCCTGCACTCAGTCGGGGCCTAATGTCTCTGGAATCGCAGCATTCTAGAATCAAAGCATCTGTAAGCAGAACTGAGCCCCAGGCCTCTGCTCCAGGCTGCCCAGGGCAGAGATCTTGCAAGTGACCCTCTGGACCTACCCAGGGCCTCAGCCAAAATGCTCCTGGAGCCCTTGACA
>NW_027759367.1:0-299 GCF_054177405.1 Leptonychotes weddellii
TCTTTTTTTTTTTTTTAACTCCCTAATATTTTCTTTTTGAATGGAAAGGTCTATTTCTGAAACCTTGATTTTACTCTTGAAATCCTCTTATGTTTCTAGCCTGAAATTTTATACTTCTCTTGTATTTTTGATGGTTAGGTATTTTACAGATATCCATTTTGATTATTAAGAGCTGAAATCATTGCTAACATCTGTTAAAATAGGTGCTGTTCCTATAATCAGATGTTCAAGAGGAACAGCAGCGGAAATGGTAGCAGTGGTGAGTTCATACAGATATCCATTGATGACAAGTAATATTC
>NW_027759368.1:0-4140 GCF_054177405.1 Leptonychotes weddellii
CCTCTAGAACCCTCAGTTTGATTCTCAGAGTCCACAGTCTCTCATGGTTTGTCTCCCCTTCCGATTTCCCCCCCTTCATTTTTTCCTTCCTGCTATCTTCTTCTTCTCCTTCTTTTTTTTAACATATAACATATTATTTGCTTCAGAGGTACAGGTCTGTGATTCATCAGTCTTACACAATTCACAGTGCTCACCATAGCACATACCCTCCCCAATGTCTGTCATCCAGCCACCCCATCCGTCCCACCCCCCCACCACTCAAGCAACCCTCAGTTTGTTTCCTGAGATTAAGAATTTCTCATATCAGTGAGATCGTATGATACATGTCTTTCTCTGATTAACGTATTTCACTTAGCATAATACCCTCTAGTTCCATCCATGTTGTTGCAAAGGGCAAGATTTTATTTTTTTGATGGCTGCATAATATTCCATTGTGTGTGTGTATGTATGTATGTATGTATATATACACACCACATCTTCATTCATCTATTGATGGACATCTTGGCTCTTTCCATAGTTTGGCTATTGTGGACATTGTTGCTATAAACATTGGGGTGCACACACCCTTTTGGATCACTACATTTGCATCTTTGGGGTAAATACCCAGTAGTGCAATTGCTGGATCGTAGGGTAGCTCTATTTTCAACTTTTTGAGGAACCTCCAAACTGTTTTCCAGAGTGGCTGCACCAGCTTGCATTCCTACCAACAGTGTAGGAGAGTTCCCCTTTCTCCGAATCCTCGCCAACATCTGTTGTTTCCTGACTTGTTAATTTTAGTGGCAGGTTTTTTTAATGTAAATTGTAATCTGTTCTCAATTCAACAAGTAATTTGATCATTGCACTGCTTTACTCACTTATATTAACTACTCTCCCAGTAAACTACCCAGATGCAAGAATTTCACATTATTTTTTTTATGTATGCAGATATTAAATTATCTACAGGCATTCTGAAGTTACCCTAAAGTGTTAAAAGCAATTTAGACCTACTTTAGTATTATGTTTTTTCTGCAAGGCCACTAAAATAGAACCCAAACAAAACTGAAAGGGAAGACAAGACAGATAATTGAGAGTTTTCAGTGGTTGGTTGATTCATTATGTACCTTGTTCTGAAATTATTTAAGCTAAGGGAAGTTTGAACAACTGATGAAATCAAGCAGTCTCTTTTTTTAAAATTAAACTTTTCATTTTGAGATAATTATGGATTCACAGGCAGTTGTAAGAAATAACACAGATCCCATGGGCCCTCTACCCAGTTGCCCTAATGGAAACATCTTACAAAACTATAGCATACTATCACACCCAGGATACTGACATGGACACTGTCAAGATACAGATAATTCCATCATCACAAGGATCCCTTGTGTTATACTTCTATAGCTTCAATCCCTCCATTGCCATCCCTTACTTAGTCCCAGGCAACTATGAATCTGTTCTCCATTTCTTTCATTTCATTATTTTTTAAATGTTATAAAAATGGAATGATAATATGTAACGATTCGGGATTGGCCTATCGCAGATGGAAATCCATCCAGGTTGTTGCATGGATCTGTTCCTTTTTATTGCTGAGCAGTACTGCATGGCATGGATGTATCTTGATGTGTCTAACCATTCACCCCTTGAAGGGCTGATTTGTTTGCAGTTTGGGGCTATTACAAATAAATTGATATGAGCATTTGTGTACAGGTTTTTATGTGAACACAAGTTTTCACTTCTTTCAGATAAATATATAGCAATGTAATTGCTGGGTCATATGGTAGTTCCATGTTTACTTTTTTATGAAATTACCAAACTGTTTTCTAGAGTGGGGAATTTTACATTCCCCCTATCAATGTATTCCCACCCATGTCCTTGCCAGCATTTGGCGTGACCACAATTTTTTTAATTTCAGCCATTCCAATTAGCATGTAGTGATATCTCATTGTTTTAATTTGCATTTCCCTCATGGCTAATGATTTTAAACACCTTTTCATGTGCTTTTTTGCTATCTGTATATTATCCTCTTTGGCGAACTATTTCTTCATGTTTTTTACCCATTTTCTAAAAAGATTGCTTTTTTTTACTACTGAGTTTTGAGATACTAGTCCTTAGTCACTATGTGGCAAGCATTTTCTCCCAATCTGTAGCTTGTCTTTTCAACCTTTTAAAGTTTTTCCATTTGTATATCATACAATCAGTATCAGGTCTTAGAACTCTTTGCCTAGCCCTAGACCTAGAAGGCTTTCTCCTGTTCTTTTCCAAAGGTTTTCAGTTTCATGTTTATGTTTAAATCTGTGATCAATTTTGAGTTTACTTTTGTGTAAAATGAGACAGGTGGATGTTCACTTTTTTTACCTCTTGTTGTCCAACATCATTTGCTGAAAGGCTATCTTTCCTCCTCTGACTGGCTTTTGTACCTTTGTCAGAATCATTTGAGCATATTTACATAGTTCTATTTCTGACTTCTCTATTTTATACCACTGATTGATTCATCTATCCCTCCACCAATACTGTCTTCATTATTGTAGCTATATAATAAGACTTAATATCATATAGATTGATTCCTCCCTCTATATGGTCATTTTTCAAAACTGTTTAGTTCTAATTTCTTTGCCTTTCTATATAAATTTTATAATAATCTTAAGTATAAAAATTCTCCTGGGATTTTGATAGAAATTGTATTAAATTGTGAATCAACTGGGGAAAATCACTATATTTATTATGCTGACTCTTCCAATCCATAAACACTGTATATCATTGCCTTTATTTATATCAGGTTTGATTTCTTCATCATTTTGTAGTTTTCAGCATAGGTCTTATATATATTTTGTTAAATTTACACCTATTTTTTAGTAACTATAAATGTTATATTTTTAATTTTGGTGTCCACATATCTTTTGCTAGTATATAGAAATACAAATGATTTTTTAAAAGTTTATTTTATATCCTTTGACCCTGCTGAACTCACATTAGTTTTAACAGCTTGGGGTTTTGATTTGGGGTTTTTTTGTTTGGTTGGTTGGTTTTTGTTTTTTTGTTTTTTTTTGGTTTTGTTTTTCTGTAGATTCCTTGGATTTTCTATGCAGACAATTTTGAAACCTACAAATAAGGACACTTTTATTTCTTCCCTTCTGATCTGTATTTCTTTTTCTTATCTTTCCCTAGTGTCTAGATCTTGCAGTCTGATGTTAAAGAAGAGTGCTGAGAGTTTATATCCTTGTCTTATTTCCAATTACAGGGGGAGGCTTTCAGTATTTCACTATTAAGTATAGTATTAATTGTAGTCTTTTTTAATACTCTTTATCAAGTTGAGGAAGTTTTCTACTATTACTCTAAGATTTTCTATCATGAATGGTGAATTTTTTTTTAAGATTTTATTTATTTATTTGACAGAGAGAAAGACACAGCAAGAGAGGGAACACAGGCAGGGGGAGTGGGAGAGGGAGAAGCAGGCTCCCCGCTGAGCAGGGAGCCTGATGCTGGACTCAATCCCAGGACCTGGGATCATGACATGAGCAGAAGGCAGATGCTTAACTGACTGAGCCACCCAGTGCCCCGGATGGTGAATTTGTTAAATGCTTTTTCTACATCAAATGAAACTTTTTATAGCCTGTTAATGTAGTAGATTAGATTAACTGATTTCAAATATTGAACCAGACTTGTATCACTGGAATAAACTCCACTTGGTCACAGTGTACAATTCTTTTTATGTATTACTTAATTCAGTTTGTTAACATTTTGTTAAGGATATTTGGATTTATATTCATGGGGGATATTGGTTTATAGTTTCTTTGTTTGTACTGCCTTTGTCTAGTTTTGATATCAGGGTAATACTAGCTTCATAAAATAAATTCAGAAGTGTTCCCTTTTCTATTTTCTGGAAAAGACTGAGTAGAATTGATGTTAAATCTTCTTTAAATTTTCTTAGAATTCTTCATGAAGCCATCTGGGACTAGGGATTTCTTTTTTGGGACTTTTCCAGTTATGAATTCAATTTCCTTAATGATAAAGTTTTCAACTAATCTATTTCATAAGGAACGAATTGTGGTATTTTACATTTTTCAAGGAATTAGTTCATTTCTTCTAAGTTGTCAATTTTTTCTGCACACATTTGTTTGTAGTATTCCCTTAGTATTTTTGTCATGTCTGTAAGGTCTGCAGTTA
>NW_027759369.1:0-299 GCF_054177405.1 Leptonychotes weddellii
ACGACTCAGACTGGGACTCAGAACCTCAGGGCTCCTGCACCCCAGCTCTCCAGGCTGCAGACGGCAGGCCCAGGGACTGGTTACACTCCATGACCCCACGAGCCCATCCACCTGCTCCATCTGTCTCCCCACCAGTCCTCCACCTCCTCCCACCCATCCCCTACTGCTCCTCTCACGAACCCTGAGAACACAACACTCCTGCCTGCCCCTGTGACCCTCTCCCTGCCGTGCACGCCTTTGCCCCTGCCCCAGTCCCTCCAGTCACTTCCCTGGGCTGCCCTGTCAGCCCTGAACACGCC
>NW_027759370.1:0-299 GCF_054177405.1 Leptonychotes weddellii
GTTCTCTGCACTATTCAGTATGGTAGCGACTAACTGTATATGGCTATTGAGCATGAGGAACTATGGCTAGTCAGAGGAACAAAATTTTGTATTTTATCTAATTTTAATTAATTTTAATAGTCATACATGCGTACTGGTTTGCCTACGTGAATAGAAAATTTAAAGATCATTCAAACTACCAACCCGCTGGCATTAATATAACCAGACTATTTTGGAAATGGGCCATCAGCAACCAGAAAATCTGTGATAATGGGTCTCTTTGCTCAATATGATACAAGAAACCAGAAAGTCCCCAAAGT
>NW_027759371.1:0-299 GCF_054177405.1 Leptonychotes weddellii
CCGATGCGGGACTCGATCCCCGGACTCCAGGATCATGACCCGAGCCGAAGGCAGTTGCCTAACCAACTGAGCCACCCAGGCGCCCCAGGACTCTAACTTCTTAACACTGGCCTGATGAACACCTAATTTTAGCACTCTTCACCCTAAAAACTGAATTATTGCCCACCACCACCCTCACAGTATAATGGAATGGATTCAGGTGGTGTCTTTCTCATTGGCTCCAGGTTTGTTGGCCTTGATTTTGGTGGCCTTTTCCCCAGGCCTTGATCGTGGTGGCCTTGGACTTTTTCCCAGGCCCC
>NW_027759372.1:0-299 GCF_054177405.1 Leptonychotes weddellii
CGGGGGACCCGACGCCAGAGGCCTCCGTTCCGCGGCACGGTGCTTCTCCGCTGGGAGCCATTTCACCTGCAGGGGACGGTAGCCCACGTCCAGAAACAGCCCTGATCGTCCCACCGGCTGCAGGCATTCTCCTGTCATCCAGGGGGGAGAAGCCGGCGATGTTGCTCGACGTCCTGCAGTGGGCAGGGCAGCACCCACCCGAAAACACGACCCAGCCCCACGCGTCAGGGGCGCCAGGCCTGAGAAGCCCTCGTGTGGCCCAGTGCTGTGCCTCAGGGTGCCTTTCAGTGAACCCGAGA
>NW_027759373.1:0-299 GCF_054177405.1 Leptonychotes weddellii
TTGTAATAAAACCTCTCATGGTATAATCTTCAGGGTTAGTAAAAAGGAGTATCATTCATTTCCAGAAGTACTCATTTTTGGCTGGTATAAAAATCTATCTGAAATAGTTACAACTGGTAGCTAGGCCCAAAATAGGTTACAATGTTTAAAAGGAAAATAGACTAAAAGACTAGTGTAAGTATAAAGCAAAGTTATTTAAAGACTAGAACTACCCTGGACTTTGATATATATTATTACCAGGGCTGTCTGAAATAACAGAACAAAGTCAGATCAGAAGTGCCACACATGTGTTAGCTAAT
>NW_027759374.1:0-299 GCF_054177405.1 Leptonychotes weddellii
TGGGTCATCTTGGTTTCACTCTGTGCATATTGGGGCTTAAGAAAATTGGTACCGTTCAAGAAATTGCTGATTCTGTAGCTCCTGCCATTGATGTGAGTAATAAAACCTTTTTTTTTGGATCCCACTGTCTCATGTCTTCTGCCAGCATCCGTTAACCTGGGGCTGAGAAACTCATTAGCTTACATGTAGAGTAAAATCTCAGACCTTTTAGTTTTTAACAAGTATAAGTTTCTAATTCTAGAAAGTTGATTCTGAATTGCCTATAGTATGAAAAATTAAGTAGATTTTTTTTCTTACAA
>NW_027759375.1:0-299 GCF_054177405.1 Leptonychotes weddellii
TGACCACCCAATCTATTGAGGTCTAAGGGGTCTCCAGGTTTTCACTTCTCAGTACTTACACTTCGTCCTGTCCTCAGGGATCCAGCACAAAGAAAGCCAGTATTCGAGCCCACAGTAGATCAGTGTAGGAACGGCTCAGGATTATACCAAGACATTTCTAAAACTTGACATGTCTTTGCTTTTGTAAAAGACTACTTTTGCAACAGCTGTGTATAAAAGCGTTTATTTTCAGCCCCTCTGCTAGGAGTACAGCAGTCGGGGCTGGGACTTGATGTAATGCCTGTAGTTGCTGACTCTAC
>NW_027759376.1:0-299 GCF_054177405.1 Leptonychotes weddellii
AAAACAAGGGGTGTAGATGAGGAAACAACCAAGATCCTCACAAAGGTTGACATTTGAAATTTCTTTTCTCACATTTTTTTCCTGCTCTATAATCTTCATCACCTTTAATATCAGTAAAGGTGGTCCTAGACAAAATATGCTTTGCAAAGCGAAGGTTTCCATTAAATAGATCTTGGATTATTACATTTCTTTGCGGAGGCATAGGTGCAGAGTTACTCAAAACTATCTTTGCAGGCTCTACCAATTCTTTGTGGCATTTATACCAAAAGCTGATGGCTTGAATGGACAGGTGCATGGCT
>NW_027759377.1:0-299 GCF_054177405.1 Leptonychotes weddellii
CATACTATCACTCTAATATTTAATTCTCTCACCACAACATATGTTATCATCTGCAGTTTAAATTTATTATTTTCATCTGCTGATAGTATTCCATGGTATTACTACATAAGAATTCATGCATGCAACCTCAAACATTGTTGTAAATGTCTCTTCTTACATATTTGCATGTTCTTCTGGAATATATTTAGCATATATAAAAATAGAATTGTGGTGTTGAATAGCCTATATTATCTATAGTTACTAGATATTGCCAAGTTGTTGTTCATAGGGATTGTACCCATTTATATTCCCACCAGCTA
>NW_027759378.1:0-299 GCF_054177405.1 Leptonychotes weddellii
GATCACAAGGAATAATTTCCAAAGCCATGATTCTGCAGCAAGGGTGGATGCTGGGGTGGTCTGAGCTGGCTGGAGGTCTTGTCAGGGCAGTGGCTATCACTCCAGGGGTGGTTTTAGTTTCCATTTGCCTGAGTTAAGAGATAAACTGGAAAGAAGGGCTTAAGGAAAAATGTGGGACAAAGGCCAGTAAGTACAAGTAGGAGGTAGGCAGGAAAGATTAGGTCTTGGGGTCTAGTTGTTGATAGTTATAATCAATAACATTAAACTTACCATCTTAAACATTTTTAAGTGTACAGTTC
>NW_027759379.1:0-4139 GCF_054177405.1 Leptonychotes weddellii
GTGATTGTGGGGGGGAGGACCTGTGAGAAGGGGTGCTGCAGCTTGGAACAAAGCGGAGGTGGTGGCCGTGTTCTGGGCTGTGGAGAAGGTGGTCAGGTGGAATGTGAGGTGGGGTTGGAAAGAAAAGGAGAGGGTGTCAGGCTCTGGTGATGTCAGTTTGTACTGGTTAGTAGTGCGGCCTGCTGAGTAGGACAGACTTGGATAGACCTGGGTTCAGATCCTTGTTCTGCTGTCACTAACTGGGAGACTTAGGCTAAATTACTTCCCTTCCATGAGCTGCAGTTTGTTTATAATGTCCATAGTAACAATAACCTTATGAGGGTTAAATGACTTGCTACATGTCATGCCTGGCGCATCATGGATGTTGAATAAAACGCTATTATTGTTATGTAGGTGTTAACATCAAATCTCTGTGCAATATAAACCTTCTTACCTTATGAAGCTTCACTGTCTCCTAAGCTCGTTGCATTTTGTGCATTAAAAGGTGGGGAGTGGGATGGGGTGGGGTTTAGAGAAGATGGATATTTAAGAGCTATTTATTATTATTTTTTAAGCAGGCTCCACACCCAGTGTATAGCCCAGTGTGGGCCTTGAACTCACGACCCTGAGATACAGACCTGAGCTAAGATCAAGAGTTGGATGCTTAACTGACTGAGCCACCCAGGCACCCCTTAATAGTTATTTTTAAATACCCATTCACAGAGCTAAGGACCTGTGGCATTTAGGGATATTAAATTGGGAACTATTCAGCCAATAATTGCAAATTTACTAGCAGTTTACATGTTTGAAATTGTTGCTACACGGAGCCATGAGCTGATGAACTTCAAGGCATCCAGCGTCTCCCTCTGGCAAAGCAGGCAGAGTATGAAAACATGCCTGTCCAACCAGCAGTGTCCTAGCACAGTGGGTGTAACTTGCAATGGCTGGGATGTCATTGGGGACCACAGGGGCCACCATGGATTTGCCAAGAACAAGTCACTAAACTGACCTTGTTTCCTTTTACCTTTTTGGTAAGGCTGCTAGGATACAGGTCAGGTAATGGTGCAGGTAGGGCAAGGGATCTGTCAAAACATCTCAGGATGTCCTTGAGGACCAAAGGAGATCTGGGCTAGGCACAAGCCCATTCGTACCTGGTCATCACCTGTACCCAGATTGGGGATTAAAGTTAACTTGGAGAAAAGTTTCTCTCCTTAAATGAGATAGCACCATGGAGTTCAGGCTGAAGGTGATCAGGCCTATGCTTATTTATTGAACATTTATGATGGACTGCATCTCCATGATGGTGGCTGAGGTGCTTTGTTCAACACATGGTAGAGTTCCTGCCCTCTTACCCTATTTGTAGAAAGGAATCTTTGTTGGATTGACCAAATGTCTGAGCTTCCTGTGAGTGCTGGGCATAGTACAAGAGAGAGAGGGGAAAATCAGACTACTATACCTCGGACCCATTTTACAGAAAGCTCGGACACATTCAGGGAGGTTGGGGAACTTGCCCGGGGTCACCTGGTCAGTACATTCTTTTGAAGCCCTGCACATAGGTCCAAAATTCCAACTGTTTAGATTCAGTCCAATCTAGATGTTGCTTACCAACCACACAGATAGAAAGGCTTGGGAGTCTTAGAAGATTGTCCACTATCAACATTGGATTTCATGTGGTTCTTTGTGGCAAAGCTGCCATGATGCTGATGGGTAGAAACTAGATGAAAGTTTGGCTTGGTGAACCTAAGGGGAATAACATATGAGGGGCAAGGAGTTTCATTCAACCAGCCACTCAGCACCTAAACCTCTGGCAGGCCTGGGCTGAGTGCTGAGGGTACAGATGTGAAGATCAGCCAGTCTCTGCCCTCGGGAACCCACAGCCTGGTGTGGTGATGGTGACAATTCAGTGTGACAGTGGTTTTGTAGAAGAGTAAGTCAGATCTTGTCTTTCCCTTGCTGAAAATGCTGCAGCGGCTTCCCTTTGAACTTTACCCGGATCCAATCATTTCAGGCTGTGTTTCTTTCTGTATCTAGGTCTTAATTTACCTCTTCTTTAAGGTAGCCTTGCTTTGTCCCATTGCTCAATCTCTTCTCACTTGTTATACATTCATTCAGAGTACTCCTCATCATCAGAAGTCATTCATTTGCTTGTTTTGTGACTGTCTCCTCAGCTAAACTGTCAGTGTCTCGGGACCTTTTTGGACACATTCACAGGTGCTGTATCCTCAATCTCTGGCATGGTGCTGCTACTACCAAGCAGGTGCTCAGTAAATTTTTATTAAATAAACAACTAATATGAAAGTAGTTTGGGCAGAATGACAACCAGGCTGTTAATACTTGCTTTTGTGAAGGGTGGGGCCTGTGGGGAAAGCAAAGGAGGGAAAGGACCAGGCTCTTGGGGAGCTGAGAAAGTTAAGTCCTCATCTAACCCTCACAGTGACCCAGAGAGGTGGGTGGTATGATCCCCAATTCACAGCATATGAAACCGGTTTGGAAGAGTTGGTTTCCTTGCTCAAATGGTATAGCTCTCAGGTGGAGGAGCAGGATTAAAACCTCTGTGTGAAACTCCAAAGCTCGGGTCCTTCCCAGTAGGTCAGTGTTTCTGGTCCTTGGCTATACTCTAGAACCAGCTGATGTTCAGGCCACACCCCCAACCAGACTCCTCAGGGAACTCAACATCCTGCTTGGTTGACAACAACAATGCCCTAGGCCCTGCAGGTTTGGGGGACTATAGAAAGGTAGGTGGTGTCACAGGAATGGCACAGGAGTGCCTGGAAGTGTGGAGGAAGAAGGCTTCCTGAAAAAGGTACTTGAGTTTGGTCCTAGAGGAGTGGGTAGCACTGGCCAGGCAGCCCTTGGACAAGGTCTGAGGCAGCGGGCCTGTATAGGCAAAGGCATGGAGACATGGGCCATTCTGGCCTGGTGTGGCTGACAAGGAGCCTGGGCAGCAGTGGGGGATCGTGGTGGGCCGGGCTTTCCTTTAACAGTCCTTGTGCTGAGGAGAAAGGGTTCACCTAACCTTTGGACTGTTGTGCTTCGTCATGATCTAACTCATCTCCTCCGGGTCTGGTTACGTGAGGGTCCTATCAGGGCTTTGGCCTCTCCAAGCTCCTGTCCCACTATTACTGGAGTCACAGAGAAGGAGGTCAAGACTGGGATTTGCCCATGAAGGGTTTTTGGGTAGAATGAGTGGACTTTGGCCTGGTAGCTCCATTAAATAAAGACCAGAACGTGTATGAGAAGCCTATACCCATTCAGACGTCAGAGCCTCCAGCATGGGGCCACAGCCCAGTTTCCTAACCACTTTGGTCCCATCTGGCTTGGAAGTGCTGGGTCTGTGGTGTCAGATAGTCTCAGGCTCTTATCTGGGCCTTGCCACTTGCTGGCTGCATGAACAAAGGCACGTCTTGACACTTCTCTGAGCTTCAGCTTCCCCGTTTTGGGCACTTTGATTTTCCTACAGGTGAAGAGTAAGTATCATCCTATATGCTCAGTACTAGGGGATAGCTTGCACACAACGCAGAGGGTGCTTGATCAGAGTTAGGCCCTCTACCCTTCTCCCCTTCTCTGTATTTAAGGAAAGGGTGACAAGAATGGGGTTAGAGAGGTAGATTGGGGCCAGCTGTGAAGGGGCCTAACTACTGTGTAAGGAGAGACCTAAGGCCTGCCGGCGGCTGGCTTCAAGGGCTTCAAGCAGCTGAGAGTTGTGTTTTAGGAAGACCTCCTGGGGTGACGTGGAGACTTGATTCAGGGAGAGTTCCTTAAAGCAGCATGGTGTAATGCAGAGGAGTCCCCTGAAGGGCCTGTTAAAGCAAATGTTGCTAGGCCCCACCTCCAGAGTTTTAGTTCCCTGCAGTGGGGTTGGGGGCATGAGAACTTGAAGCTCTAAGATTCCTGGGGCCTGCTGCTACTGCTGCTGAAACGTAAGTTAGCTGGGCCCAACTCAGGGTGCTGCTGGGTTTGAAGCCCAGATCTTCCCCTTTGTAGTTAGCCATACGGCCTGGGCCAAGTCCTCAAACTCGTGGGAGCCTCTGTGTGTTTCCTCATCTCTAGGCGGGACGCTGCCCACCTCCAGAGGGTGTTGTAAGAATTAAGAGATAATGTGTGTAAGCGCTCAGCACAGCATTCACTAGGCTGTTGATTATTTTTATTAAAACCAGTGA
>NW_027759380.1:0-299 GCF_054177405.1 Leptonychotes weddellii
GCCAGTTAGAAAAGAGTACTTACCACATGATTCCATTTATATAACATTCTAGAAAATGCAAACTAATTTTTAGTAACCGAAAGCAGATCTATGATTACTCGCCAAAGCAATCTACAGATTTAATACAATCCCTATCAAAATTCCAATAGCATTTTTCACAGAACTAGAACAAACAATCATAAAATTTGTGTGAACCACAAAAGACCCTGAATAACCAAAGCAATCTTGAAAAAGAAAAACAAAACTGGAGATATCACAATTCCACAATTCAAGTTATATTACACAGCTGTAGTAATCAA
>NW_027759381.1:0-299 GCF_054177405.1 Leptonychotes weddellii
TCTTTTTTTTTTTTTTAACTCCCTAATATTTTCTTTTTGAATGGAAAGGTCTATTTCTGAAACCTTGATTTTACTCTTGAAATCCTCTTATGTTTCTAGGCTGAAATTTTATACTTCTCTTGTATTTTTGATGGTTAGGTATTTTACAGATATCCATTTTGATTATTAAGAGCTGAAATCATTGCTAACATCTGTTAAAATAGGTGCTGTTCCTATAATCAGATGTTCAAGAGGAACAGCAGCGGAAATGGTAGCAGTGGTGAGTTCATACAGATATCCATTGATGACAAGTAATATTC
>NW_027759382.1:0-299 GCF_054177405.1 Leptonychotes weddellii
GGGCGCCTGGGTGGCTCAGTTGGTTAAGCGACTGCCTTCGGCTCAGGTCATGATCCTGGAGTCCCGGGATCGAGTCCCGCATCGGGCTCCATGCTCGGCGGGGAGTCTGCTTCTCCCTCTGACCCTCCTCCCTCTCATGCTCTCTGTCTCTCATTCTCTCTGTCTCAAATAAATAAATAAAATCTTTAAAAAAAAAAAAAGATACAATGTATTATGATAAGTGAAATAGTAATATGCAACAGTTACTGACCACTATTAACAGGGGCCATGTTAAGCACTTTATACCTATACCTCTGTTT
>NW_027759383.1:0-299 GCF_054177405.1 Leptonychotes weddellii
TTGGAAATAGGGTCATTGCAGAGATAATTACTTAGGATGGTGTCACACTTGGAGTAGGGTGGTCCCTAATTCATTGTGATTGTTTTGTTTAGTTTTTGAGGGAGAGAGAGAGTGCGAGTGTGCTTGAGCTGTTGGGGGGAGGGGCAGAGAGAGAATCTTTAGCAGGCTCCACTCCCAGCACAGAGCCTGATGCAGGGCTCGATCTCACGACCCTGAGATCGTGACCTGAGGCGAAATCAAGAGTGGGACGATTAACAGACTGAGCCACCCAGGTGCCCTGTTGTGATTGGTTGTCTTAT
>NW_027759384.1:0-299 GCF_054177405.1 Leptonychotes weddellii
CTTGCCCACAGAACGTTTAAGGAAATGAACGTATAAGCATGCCACGAAAATAACCTCATTAAAAGCAGAGACTGCACACCAAAATCTCTATGATATATAAAACTATGAAATAACACAAGCTTAGATGTACTAACAAACATACAAAATCCCACGCCCAGGGGCGCAAGTCACAGCGTCTTCGTTAGAGCCCTTAGGAAGACGCTGGCCGGCTCTCTCTTACTGGCAACATGACCAGGGACAAAGGCCTGAAACTCTCTCTGGTTTGGGTGCTTCATCTGTAAGGTGAGGCTAATACGATC
>NW_027759385.1:0-299 GCF_054177405.1 Leptonychotes weddellii
AACATTCTGAGTTTGTAAAATTATCTTCGTTTGTCATCAAATGCTTACATTAGTAATAATAAAACAAGATGACACTTTTCCATTAAAAAATAAATAAATAAATTAAATATGCTGTCTTCTTTAACCAATCAGGTAATAAGTAGAGGTTTAGTTCAGTTGTTGAATAGACGAGTCAAATTATTTAATTTAATTTAAACATCATAGTGTTGAGAAAACTTGGGACAATGATCTAATTCAGTTTCAGACTCAATGTATCCCTGGCAGAAGATCCTGCAGGTCTACTTGAACATTTTCTTGGC
>NW_027759386.1:0-299 GCF_054177405.1 Leptonychotes weddellii
TCCCTTTTGCTTATCCCAGTTAAAGTTTCTATCCCCAGAACTATGACCTAATCAAATGCTCTGGCTCCTAGTTCTACCTCACTCTTCTAGTGATGGGGTTGGCAGGGGGCAGAATGGAGCTGAAAGGGCCTTGATCCTCTATAGAAGACAGCATTTTTCCTCTTCTTATTCTTTTTTCCTCATTTTCAAGGCCAATGGCCAAGTAGAGATGCAACTGTCCGCCCAAGGAGAGGAAATCTACCAAGCATCCTTAAAAAAAAAAAAATTTGCTTCCTTTCTTCTGAATCCCCACCTTTATT
>NW_027759387.1:0-299 GCF_054177405.1 Leptonychotes weddellii
ACATCAAAAACTAATGATGTAATGTATGGTGATTAACGTAACATAATAAAATTTTAAAAAAGGAAGAAAAAAAATAAAATTCCAAAAACTTAAAATTCTAAAAAAAAAAAAAAATTCTCACTGTGTCACCATGGGATTTTTCTACTGATAATGTTTTCTAATTGTTAGAAGAGCATTTTACGTTCCTATAACTTCCACCTATTTTTCCTGAATTTGTCCATTCGAGATAGTTGCTCTTTCATTAATTTTATTCCTTCATTCAATAGCTGTATGTTGAATACCTACTCCGTGCTGGGAAA
>NW_027759388.1:0-299 GCF_054177405.1 Leptonychotes weddellii
TTTTTTGAAGACCGAATTACGTTAGCCTTTAACCATTATAAAAGATTGGTGGTCATTTTAATGTTTTATTTATTCCTGTGTAAGAAAAACTATCCAGAATCATATTTCATAGAAAACACTGTTAGTATATTTAGTCCTATATTTAGATACTTTATTGCTTCACCTCCATGGACAAATAGGATAAAATTCTCAAGCAAAAAGATAGAGCCACTACTTCAGTGTTTAAAATTTATGAAGCAACACACAATCCTTGCCCACATGACTTTTCAAAGAACCATCTGTAAAAAAAAAAAAAAAAA
>NW_027759389.1:0-299 GCF_054177405.1 Leptonychotes weddellii
ACACATATCACACGTGTGATTCCTATCCTCCATTCACAGGCTTCCCGCAGCGTCCTCACGCCGAGCATGCAAAGGCGGGGGCACAGGCCTGGCTGCCCCAGGACGGGCACAGGGCGGGGAAGAGGCGTCTGCAAACACATGAGTCTGGGAGCAGGAGGAGGAGCTGAGGACAAGAGCCTGTCCTGGCTCAGGGGTCAGCGTGGGCCGGCCACGTGCCTGGGACAGGTGCACCTCTGCATGGGTGGGGGGCGTGTGGAAGCGTGTCTGGCCCCCACGGAGCCCCAGGCAGGCCAGTCCAG
>NW_027759390.1:0-4139 GCF_054177405.1 Leptonychotes weddellii
AGAGGGGAGGGGGGTGGGAGGATGGGTTAGCCTGGTGATGGGTATTAAGGAGGGCATGTTCTGCATGGAGCACTGGGTGTTATACACAAACAATGGATCGTGGATCACCACATCAAAAACAAATGATGTATTGTATGGTGACATAACATAATAAAATAAAAAAAAACTAATGATGTAATGAATTATGACTAACATAACATAATAAAATAAAATTTTTTAAAAAGTATGAAAAATCATACTTTCCCTCAATCCTAAATCCGTATCTGAAGCTTTAAGGAAAAACGATGAGATTACGGGGTGTGTGTGTGTGTGTGTGTGTGTGTTGATGGTGCTGCTATTCTCACCATCAGGCACAGCAACCTAAAAGGGAGGAGGAGAGATCTTTATAGAGATTTAATTATTTTTGACACTAGCATGGAGCAGAAGGAGTGGCTGGCTTAATTCTGCTAAGCATCTGATCCTTGACTAGCTCCCAGCTAACAGAGGTAGCTGCAAGATGGGAGTGTGAGCTCACACCCGTGGCCTCTCACTCTACTGACATAAGACATGCCACACTTAGGAGGCCCTAAGCATATGCGACTAAGTGAATGAATCGCACGTGATCAAATCGGCAATTCTCTACTCCGTGGAACAAATCTCCACGACTCACAATTCATCTGCTTGTTTCTGAATTCCTCTTAGTTAGACAGCAATTCATCAGTTCCGGCAATTCTGCCTGACCTGCTCCCAGCCCTGTAACCTGGGGCCATGAAGGAACAGCCTAATGCAACACTCAAGCAATGCCCGGATTTTTTAAGGCCCCAATTACATAGTTATATCATTATTATATTTCTCATTTACATATTCATCACGTATACATGGATCGTTTACACATTTATGTCATGCATCATTAACATATCATATATTCATATATATATACACACACATTTTTATTTTTTTTTAATTTTTTATTGTTATGTTAATCACCATACATTACATCATTACTTTTTGATGTAGTGTTCCATGATTCATTACTTGACACACACATATTTTTAAAGAGAACAAAAATCTACTTCACATTTAGTTATTTTCATTAAAAAAGTTATTGACCCCTCTTCCCTAAGACTGAACTCTTTAATGCTGGTAACCACAGAATAAGAAAAGCAGACAGATGAAGGAAATAACAATTGCAAAATTACAAAAGCCTAAGCTTTGGGACCCATGTGCCACATTACCAGAGCCTCTAGGGACTGCCTGCCTGGTCACAAGCATTAATCTTGGGGAGAAAGTGAAGGCAGGAAGGGGGTATAAACCTTTTTAAACAACAGTTTCAAAGATTATCTTCAACAAAATGTCTCATTTAGCTCCAAACGCAAACCCAAATTGTGACATCGGTTCATATGTTCAATTAGTTCCTTCATTTACTTAACGAACACTGCCAATCACGCTAACCAGGTCTCACCAGGCCACACCTACTTTTATCAAAATCAATTAGGTGACTTTCATTTTCCAAGCAAGGATCATTTACAGCCAAAGGCTTAGAGGTTTAAAACAGGAGTCTTGCTTTGGCCTCGGAGAGCTTCCAGGCCTTACTTATGTCTCCCTCCCTAAAAGCAGCGACCCAGAAAACTTTTTTTAAAACTCCATCTAGGCCTAGCTGTACTTCACTGTGGATCCGTGGCACCATGCGTGCCCAGCAAAGCCCAGGGAACAAAGAACAACTTATCCACACTGCGACCACAACTCAACAGCTATACTTGACCCCTTCCAGGACAGCATCCTCTGCCCGGAACCTCCGCCCGCACAGAGCTGTCGTGAGAAGCTCCCAAAGAAACGGTCCTTTAGACCAAGTTGCCACAAACCTTTTCTGCAAAGGGAAAGACAGTAAGTATTACAGGCCGGTGGACCAGCAGCCTCTGCTGCAGCAACTCAGCTCTGTCACTGTGCCATGAGAGCAGCCACAGAGGACACATAAATGAAGAGGCGTGGCTGTGTTCCAATACAATTGTATTTGCAAAAATGAGGGTGAGCGGATTTGGCCCAAGGGCCATGGTGCGCTGTCCATGCATTAGACTCGGCTTCCTTCTAATGAGAGGCTTTTGTGAACAACTCTGTGGAAAAGGAAAGCCTGGGTGGCCAGGATAGACCGTGAACACGAGATTTGGGCTAGACCCATTAGGGCTCAAAATCTGCGGAAAGGCACAGTGCTGAGGTCTTTTCATGTTTCTTTCATCAGGGAGCAATTTACATGCAATGAAACGCACAGATTTTAAGTGTCTATCCCATGTATTTTGAAAAATGTTCACATCATCTAACCCTCGGCCCAAGAAAGAAATGGAACATTCTCCCATTACCTTATAAAGTTCCCTTGTGCAACCCCAGCCCCACCATGCATCCCCATAGCTCAGTTTAGCCTGATCTAGAACTTCACCAAAATGGAATCAGGCAGAAAGGACTTTGAGGTATGGCTTCTGTCACTCAATATACCAGCAACCTAGCTGTGGTGCTGTTCCGTGCTATCGGCGATCACCCCTCTTGTCCATGACTACCCCTTCATCTTCCTGACAGGGAGACACTGCCCCAGACCCCTAAAACCAAAATCATTTCAAATCAGAGAAAGAATAAGTACTTCTAGAAGGGCCTGCGCCAGAAACGACATACTCCACCACCATCCTCACTACACTCAAATTTCCATGTGGCTCAAACTTAACCCCCCATCCCCCCCCACCCAAGCACCAAGTGCCCACCTTGGCTCAGTGCAAAACAGAAAAAATACACACACTCCAACTAATAAATAATCTTGCTTCCCCAGAATCCCAAGTAGGCAGCGCTGGCAAATTCTCTAGAAATCATGAATATGTCTCTCCCAAGCCTTTCAAGCTGCCATGTGACAAACCGGCCCGTGGCATTTCCTCTGCTAACACTGGACTGTAAAGCCGGGCTGCATAATTAACACCCACGGTTATTTTTCAATGCCTGCACCTGGCACTCTTAATTTAATTATCTCTCCATTTCTACAATCCACTGCACACTGGTGACTGCTCCACCTGGCCATCCTTGCCCTGAATCTCCACTCGCCTGCAGGACATTTCATCCAGAAATAATTAGGAACACAGGGTCCTCTGTCTCGTGGCCAATTCAGCCTTGAATGCTACTGGACCAGGAGGAAAGTTTTATCTCAAATAAATGGAGTCAGCTTGCAGCAGTGGTTAAAGGGACAGGGTTGACATCCAAGCATTTCTGCCGTGCTGTGAGCTACCAAAAAAAAAAGGAAAAAAAAGTGGCAATGACCTTTCAGAAAACCTGGAACACTCTGGTTCTGGGAATAATCTTTTCCCTTGGCTTGCTCATGGCAGAGAGTGAAAGAATAAATTGGGAACAGTCTCCCACGAAGGCTAGAATGACAGCCTGCTCACAATTAACCACGCTAAGGACACATAGAACAGGGGAATAAGCAATCTGGAGATGAATCCCGTGCCTCATTTTCTAAGACTGCTTCCATTTATTCTTATCTACCTATCCTTTCTATACTATTACTCACCAGAACAACCAGCAAGTAGCAACCTTGAACACAGAAAGATAGTCCTCCACCTTTTTTTCTTCCACTTTTTGGTTTCTTGTTGGAAATGGCACCTAGCACCTAAAACATTGTTCCCACACTAGCAGTTTCATCAATAAGTAAAATTACAAATAAATGATATTATAGAAAATACAAACGGGTACACAGTGTATTTCAGGAAATGTCCTTAAATGCCACTTTCCCTCATCTTCATATATTTTCTTCCAATGCTTGTCCTTGTGCGCACAGACACACACACACAGAGTTCTTGTATTGGGTTAGAACAAGCCAACTTGTAATAATCAGTTTTAAATAAGAAAGCCAGGCTGTCCTCAACATCTTCTCTCTATTTCAATCTCTTTTAAGATATACGAGAGAAGCTTCTAGACAGGGATAAGAATTTTGGAGATCTTGCTTTATTTAAAAAGTCCCTCCCCAAATGCAAGCTGGTGCAGCCACTCTGGAAAACTGTATGGAGGTTCCTCAAAAAGTTGAAAATAGAGCTACCATATGATCCAGCAATTGCACTACTGGGTATTTACACCAAAGATACAAAAGTAGGGATCCGAAGGGGTATGTGCACCCCGATGTTTATAGCAGC
>NW_027759391.1:0-299 GCF_054177405.1 Leptonychotes weddellii
TCAGTGTGAAAGAGAACAGCAGTGAGCTAGATCCCAGGCTCCCCAGAAACTTCAGGGACATGAATCGGAATTCAGCTCTCAGTGCTGAATTGCGGAGCCGCCACATGGACCATAAAGGCAAGCTAAAGGATGAATGGAAGTCTGTGACCAGGCCTCCTCTGATGACGTCGCTGTAACCCAGATGGCACTGAACAGTTACGCTCGGCTTCAAGGGAACACTGAATCACGTGTGCCCCGTGTGTATTAATAATCTACCGGTGAGGTTAGCCCAGACGTTCACATTCTGCTTTCCTATGCAC
>NW_027759392.1:0-299 GCF_054177405.1 Leptonychotes weddellii
CTTGCTTTCTGCCATGAGAAGGAAGAAACTGTGCACAGGACATCTGTTAGACTTGTGTTTCAAGGAATTTAGCAAGGAGTGACCAGCTGGACAATTTACCCACCATGATGGGTCATATTCAAGGTGGAGTATAAATGGTCTGGCAGTAAATTCTACCCCATACTTCTTTGGAGTGTCCAACGATTAAGCCATGGGCCTCGTGAGATCAAATCTAACCAGCTCTAAACCATAAATATATATTCATGATTAAAGTACTGGTAGGAAAGGAGATTGTTCTTCAGTGGATATCTATGCATTGT
>NW_027759393.1:0-299 GCF_054177405.1 Leptonychotes weddellii
CCTCCCCAACCCGAAAAGCTTCACTCTTTACTGAAATTGCTTAGACACTCCCTTCTTTCTCATTTCTCACGCACTACTCTCTTTTACTCCATTCATTCATCTCGTGCTTATTTCACCTCTGTTCTGGAGTCAGGGACTCTGGCTTGTTTCTCTCCCAATCCTTTGTACCTACTTCATTAAAAGTAGGATTTTTTTTTTTATTCATTGAAAGAGCAGAAAAATAAAAACGCTTTTTGTGTTAAGCAAGAAAAGTGAATGATGGAAAAATTAAATTCTTACCAAAAAAGTTTCTCCAGCAG
>NW_027759394.1:0-299 GCF_054177405.1 Leptonychotes weddellii
CCGGGTTCCCCAGTGTTACCTGGCTGCAGCGAAGAGCACGCTTTTAGGACAGACAGAAAAACCCCAGCCTGATGTGGTTTTTTAAAGTTTGTTTTAATAACAGCATATGATTCTGAAAACAAAACCTTTACGCCAACAGCGGGTCAGCGCTCCTGAAGCCTGTTTTCTGTTACGCTCCCGACGCAAGTCCTGGCGTGCACTGAGGTTGGCCTCGGCCCCGTGTGGAGACCCCCGCTGCGCGGTCGGGGCTGTGCCCATGCCGTGTGGGCGGAGACACTTCGCACTGTGACGGCGCCCGG
>NW_027759395.1:0-299 GCF_054177405.1 Leptonychotes weddellii
CTCTCTTAACAATTGTCTTACCCCTTATCTTCAACCCCATTTAATTAAGTGCACCAAGACAGTGCTGCCACCTTCAGATCTTGGGCTAAATACAACTGGAATTTATAAACTGATGTCTTCCTTAAAAGGAAATATATATTTCCTGATGGAGTATAACTGTAAGTCAGGTTCCAAAACACTATTCTCAGAGTTCATGCTATCCTTCAAATTCCTGACTGTGCTCACTTTGGCATATACTAAAACTGAAACAAATTCAGAACTGTTTTTCTAGACTTTTGAATTCAGTATTTGCTTTGTGT
>NW_027759396.1:0-299 GCF_054177405.1 Leptonychotes weddellii
TGATTTTTTTGTTGTTGCCTGACTGATCCATGTGCATCTGAAGAGATTTTAAGTTCTGATGCTATTGGGTATAGTGTCAATCAGATCCAGGTTGTTAACCGTATTGTTCAATTCTGTATATATATACTAATTTCGTCTGCCTCTTCTTTCAGTTAGTGAAAGGTGTTTCAAAGTCTCTCACTATGACTGTGGATTTCTTCCCTTGTTGATTCTTGTTTTATATATTTTGAAGGTCCCTTAACTGGATTCATACCAATTCAGAAAGGTAATAGGTAATAGTTTCCTGCTAAAATTAGCTC
>NW_027759397.1:0-299 GCF_054177405.1 Leptonychotes weddellii
TCTAAATACTATCATCTCTTTGGTTTTTAGGTGTGTGGGGCTTTTTTTTTTTTTTAAGTATTTATTTATTTGAGAGAGAGTGGGGGGAAGGGGCAAAGGTAATCTCAAGTGGAATCTTAAGCAGTCTCTGCACTGAGCATGAAGGCCAACACAGGGCTCCATCTTACAACCCTGAGATCATGACCTGAGCCAGAATCATTAGTCTGATACTTAACCGACTGAGCCACCCAGGTGCCCCTCTAGGTGTGTTTTTATTGGTTGATTTTTCTTCTGACTCTGAGTTACATTTTATGCTTCTT
>NW_027759398.1:0-299 GCF_054177405.1 Leptonychotes weddellii
CTTTGTGTGGAAGAATGACGAGGGTCCAAGGGGCTTACTGGGTCCTTCCACGGGCCTGGACACTCACTGCATGCCAGCCATGTCCCAGGTGCTAGGCCCACCCAGGGTGACAAGATCAGGGACTGCCCCACTGAGCTCGGAGTCTACTCCTGCCCCGCCCGCTGCCCTGACAGCCACACCCTCACCTACAGGAATTGGGCTCTGGCCAGGGAACAGGCAGCTGTGCACTCACGACACCTGGGTTCTCAGCTCCGGTCACTTTGATGATGTGACCGGGGCTTTCCACACTGAACTTTGTC
>NW_027759399.1:0-299 GCF_054177405.1 Leptonychotes weddellii
GGGCGCCTGGGTGGCTCAGTTGGTTGAGCGACTGCCTTCGGCTCAGGTCATGATCCTGGAGTCCCGGGATCGAGTCCCGCATCGGGCTCCCTGCTCGGCGGGGAGTCTGCTTCTCCCTCTGACCCTCCTCCCTCTCATGCTCTCTGTCTCTCATTCTCTCTCTCAAATAAATAAATAAAATCTTTAAAAAAAAAAAAAATGTTGGGGAATTTGTTTCCTGAATCCCCCTCAGGGGAGACAGCCATCAGAAGGCTGGAAATCATAACAAGGGTGTCCAAAAAATGATAAATAGCCAAAAA
>NW_027759400.1:0-299 GCF_054177405.1 Leptonychotes weddellii
TTTTTTTCAGAGTTCTTTCATAGGTCATTTTTTTTAATTAAAACATTAGAAGCTTAAAAAACTATTGTTCTTGGTAAATATTATTCTCTTTTTTTTTTTTTAAGTGTTTTATTTTATTTTTTTAAAGATTTTATTTATTTATTTGACAGAGAGAGAGAGAACAAATAGGCAGAGAGGCAGGCAGAGGAAGAAGGAGAAGCAGAGTCCCCACCGAGCAGGGAGCCCAATGTGGGGCTCGATCCCAGGACCCTGGGATCATGACCTGAGCCGAAGGCAGACGCTTAACCGACTGAGCCACC
>NW_027759401.1:0-4139 GCF_054177405.1 Leptonychotes weddellii
TGTTTTTCCTTCCAGTCAATCTTCTCTCACTTGTACGTGTGCATCCCGATAGTCATTTTCAAATCCGCAGTCCTAATTGTCTATTCCTTCCTACTCAGCATGATGTCAAGGCACCTGCAGGACTGGCCTCTCCTGGGAGCTTGCTGGAATGCTGCATCTCCCTCCCGCCTCCCAGACTTGTGGGATCCGAATCTGCATTTGGATAAGGTCCCAGGTGGTCTGCAGGCACATGAAAGTTTGAGAAGCTCTGGTCTAAAAACTTTCTTTAACATCAAAGGAAGAAAACCCTTTCCCTTTCTCTCAGTTTTCCCTGTAAACTGATTCTGACCCGTTGTCCTTGGGAGCACCGGTATTCCTTTATTTGGCAACGCGAACAGTTCCGTCTCTTCCTGAGGTCTTGCTCTATGACGTCACCCACAGAGCATCTGGCTTAAAGGAATCCGAGATGAAATGAACGGTGTTCCTCACCATTCTAGAAGAGACATGATTTATTTTTTTCAGTTTGCTGCTTTTCTGTTTACCTTGATTTCTGGCTTCTTTCTCAGTCGCCACTCCTTGTGTGTGGGCTTCGGGAGCTGTGAGGTGCACACGGAGGGGGCTCTGCTCCCTGAACTTCGGAGATGGCCCAGTGGCACCAACACCCACACACCAGCAGTTGGCAGAGAAGTGACCTGTGCCTTCAAGGCTGCCAGATCATCTTCTGTACATGACACCTGCCAGACTTGGAACAGTTTCTCAGTGGGGAAAGGACCAGGTTCCCAGAATGGAGGGATTCTTAAAGGTCACCTTCCTGCATTTTTTTTTTCTTTCTGGAACTTGGGCTGCAAGTGCTCAAATCCTCTGCAAAACTATCTAATACAGAACAAATCACACAGGAACAGAATTTAAATTGTGGTTGACGGAGGCTAATCTTACAGACAGCCATGTAAAGTAGATACTGTTGTTCCATTTGCTAAATGAACTAATCTCTCAGAATTGAGTTACTGCCCTGAGTATCACTTTAATGAAGGATGGAGTCCCATGTCCCATACCCAGTTCTCTGAGGCCCTGGCCCCTGGACTGGGACATTGCAGTTAGCAAAAGATGATCAGGCACCTAAGGGGCAGAAGGATATCTGGCTCTACAGCTCTCAGTCATATCACTCCGTTTTCCTTTTGTCTAAAACTGCATCCCTAAGGACCTATCCTAGCATTAAGCCACCCATCTGCAGTCCCAAAGGGTTCCTTTAATTGGCTGTTTTACCCTAAGCAGGAGTTTCATTAGCCTATAAAATAGATGTCCATCTGTCTTTAAGAATGAAAGCATCTCCTCTGTCCTGCTCCTCAAAACTCATTGGGTCCCACTTCCACTGCCTATTATCAATTGTAAGTCTCACTCATTCCACCCTTCAGTCCTTGTCCTCTCCCTCAGATTTCACTGTGTCCTCTTGTGGTTTTGTGTCTTCAATTCAGCAACTTTTTCTTGGGTTCCTTAATATGCCAGACCACACAACATGACGTGTTGTACGTGTCCAGAAGCCACCCCCAGGGGAAGCGGGGGTGCCTCACAGAGGCACTCAGACAGCTCCCCCTCCACACCTCTGCAGCCCAGGCACAATCACATTTGTGCGGCTGTTTTCAAGCGCTGTGTTTTGTCTTGCTCTCTTGGTCTGATCGCTTGTGTTGGTGGTCTGTGTCTTCCTTTGCCCAGGGCTCAAGATGCAGGTTTGTTTCTTGGATCCCGACTCTGGCCACCAGTGACGGCTGCCCACTCGTCAAACATCCTCCTCTCTCTGCCCGCTGTGTGCTATGCTCTTCCTCTGGGACAACTCAGTCATTTGTCTGTTTCCTGCTACCAAGAGCTTACCTGTACTATGATCTATGAATGCTGATTGTTCTGGATACTGTGTTCACCTTGACGGTACCTGCCCATCTGCTTTCTCCACCCAGCTCCCTCCTCCCTGACCACTCCATATTCTTTCCTCAGGGACAATGTCATCCTAGGCCTCACCCTCTGGCTGCCTGTGGTTATCCAGGCCCCAAGCGACTAGCCTCTTTGATAAGACTGAAGAGAAGGAGAGAGAGAAAAATGAGCGTGAAAATATTTCAGCAACAAACTGCAAACTTCACAATTTGTCCTTCCTGTTCAGTTTTGCACTGTGATGAGTAAGAATTCAACAAGGGCCGAGTTACACTAAGACACCATTGTCTGTACTGCCCATTTCCAGTCCTTGACAGAAGATGGGTGCCGTAGAAACAATTTACGTCTTGTGGCTCTTTTTCCGCTTCCTTTTTCATAGTCTCCCACCATTTCTCTGACACATTGACCTGAGAAGGAGTAATGGGAGGCATTCTTGTTACTCTCAGAATGAACGAGAAGATTGAGATTTATTGATTTTTAACACTGTCACTGATTCTACAAAGATAGCCTATTCAATGCAATCAACTTCTTATCCAGAAGACAATGACTTGCATTAGGGAGCTTTCCTTATTTCTTTCTCTTCCTCCCAATAATTACTTGACAGGAATACAACTTGTAAATTTAATATATTGGAAATTTCTAACTAACTCTCTGATGTGGGAGGGTACTTCACAAACCCGTGGTTATCTCTTCACAAATATAACAAGGACTGAGCCTTCTCTGATTTTTCTATATGGATTAGCTTTGGAACAAACGGTAATGAAACCATTTCCTGGAGTATTAATTATTATACATGATTTCATGGTACTGATCATGTGGGTATCTCAGGTTCTTCAGTTGAGTGGATGTTATATATTCATCAGCCCTGCTCTCAGCTCTCCACTCCAGCATTGTCCACGGCCGCCCATGCAGCGGCATCCAGCACTGACTGGAAGTCCATTGCTTGGCCCCTTCAGAGGGTTCTTGCATCATCATCATGCTTCTCTAAGTTAGCAGGCATTCTTGATGATTCCTCACTGTGTCCGAGTCAAAAATGGATGAAACCTTGCCTACGAATCCTAATTGTCTAAAAGTTCCAGCCCTGAGTATTATACTCAAAGGCATCATTTAAGTTCAGATGGAATGGGAACCCATGGTTTGTGATATGTTTGCTATCCCTGAGATCTTTCCAGAGTTTGAGATCCAGGACTCCAAATACAACTGCTTCATACCTTCTTTTAGTTTAATTTTTGGCTTCTGTGATATCACTATGTTCTCAGTGATGGCAAGGCGAATGTTATAGCATCCACACGTATATTCTACAGCTGCAAATCCTAAGTGAAGAAATGAACAAGATAAGACATAGTGACATATTCTTTGAAAACCTGCTATGGATTGTGAAGTAACTTCACAGTTAAAACATGTATGAATGCCAAGTTCACAACCAAGGCTTTGTGTGATGACTTGCGTGTGGAGAATGCATGTCCCTCTGTTTTAGAAGATAGAGTGGTATCCCATAGGAGCAAGAGAACATATACCCTCAATTTTACAAAATTGAGAGAAAACTGCCATCGTGTATCTGTTTTACAAGACTTTATTTTTGCATGCATATAGTTATAGTTACATTTCTTTCAGGTATTTGTTTATTCCCTGTTTCCCACACAAAGATGTGAGAACTTACATGATCAATGAAGGTCTTTTCAGAGTTTCTTTCCTTCTGTATGACCATGGGCAAGTAATCCAGCCATTTTTAGGCTCAGTATCTTTATTTATTTTTTTTATTTTCCTTTTTTTTTTTATTCTTATGTTAATCCCCATACATTGCATCATTAGTTTTAGATGAAGTGTTCCATGATTCATTGTTTGTGCATAACACCCAGTGCTCCATGCAGAATGTGCCCTCCTCAACACCCACCACCAGGCTAACCCATCCTCCCACCCCTCTCCCCTCTAGAACCCTGTTTGTTTTTCAGAGTCCATCGTCTCTCATGGTTCGTCTACCCCTCCAATTTCCCCCGCTTCATTCTTCCCCTGCCGCTACCTTCTTCTTCTTCTTTTTTTTTTTTCTTAACATATATTGCATTATTTGTTTCAGAGGTACAGATCTGAGATTCAACAGTCTTGCACAATTCACAGCGCTTACCAGAGCACATACCCTCCCCAGTGTCTATCACCCAGTCACCCCATCCCTCCCACCCCACCCCCCACTCCAGCAACCCTCAGTTTGTTTCCTGAGATTAAGAATTCCTCATATCAGTGAG
>NW_027759402.1:0-299 GCF_054177405.1 Leptonychotes weddellii
CAGCATAATACCCTCCAGTTCCATCCACATCATTGCTTTTCAGTTGTTTTTTAAAGTCTTATAATAAACTACACACAGAACAACAATTTTTTTTTAAAGTTTTTATTTATTTATTTATTAGAGAGCGAGCAAGAGAGAAACAGCATGAGAGAGGAGAGGGTCAGAGGGAGAAGCAGGCTCCCCACTGAGCTGGGAGCCCAATGTGGGATTCGATCCCAGGATCCTGGGATCGTGACCTGAGCCGAAGGCAGTCACTTAACCAACTGAGCCACCCAGGCGCCCCACAGAACAACAATTTT
>NW_027759403.1:0-299 GCF_054177405.1 Leptonychotes weddellii
CCCAGTGCCTCTCTTTCTGCCACGGGTCTATTCTAACCAGGATGAGCTCCAGAGATGATCGGTTCGCCCCAAACATGAATGTGCAACACCCCTCTCCAAAACACACACACACACACACACACACACACACACACACTGGTTGTTACCAGCAGTTATCTTCACCTTTCCTGTGGTGCCTTTGAGAAAATGAGAAGAACCAAAAAGGTATACAGGCCGATCAGGCTGATTTGTTTCTACTAATGAGATTTTGCTGTTTCTTATTATACCTTTTGGAAACTAACTATACTAAACAAACTGTA
>NW_027759404.1:0-299 GCF_054177405.1 Leptonychotes weddellii
TTTTTTTTAAAGATTTTATTTATTTATTTGACAGAGAGAGACACAGCGAGAGAGGGAACACAAGCAGGGGGAGTGGGAGAGGGAGAAGCAGGCTCCCTGCAGAGCAGGGAGCCCAATGCGGGACTCGATCCCAGGACCCTGGGATCATGACCTGAGCTGAAGGCAGTCGCTTAACCAACTGAGCCACCCAGGCGCCCTAGATTGAATTTTTGAAACAACTTTTACCACTTTCATTTTTTAAGCAACTCCTGCAAGCGGAACTCATCATCTAATATTTACTTCAACAAGCATTTTTTGGG
>NW_027759405.1:0-299 GCF_054177405.1 Leptonychotes weddellii
CTATAAAAGTGTGGATAATCTCTCTCTTGGGCCATCTCTCTACTTTAAATTATCCCTGTTAACCAAAATAAACTTAAGGAATCATTCCATGGTTAATGCGCTTTTTTTTTTGCTCAACTGTGGTCAGGACGTCTGTCTTACATTTCTATAACAAATGTTTTATCTTGGTACTCAATGCTATTGATTTTGTGGGCAAAAGGATGTGATCAATGAAGTGATAGTTGCAACCTAAAAATGATTGGGGCAGGAAATATAGTAATGATGAGCTAACCTCCAAAGGCTTAGCTTTGAGATGCTTA
>NW_027759406.1:0-299 GCF_054177405.1 Leptonychotes weddellii
ATAGAACTAGGGGACGCCCGCCACACGGTATGCACACAAAGACCTAGGGGACGCCCGCCTCACGGTATGAACACGCAGAGCTAGGGGACGCCCGCCCCACGGTATGCACACAGAGCTAGGGGACGCCTGCCCCACAGTATGCACACAGAACTAGGGGACGCCCGCCACACGGTATGCACACAGAGCTACGAGATGCCTGACCCACAGTATGCACACACAGACTTAGGGGACGCCCGCCACACGGTATGCACACAGAGCTAGGGGACGCCCACCCCACGGTATGCACACAGAGCTAGGAG
>NW_027759407.1:0-299 GCF_054177405.1 Leptonychotes weddellii
ATTCTTTTTTTTTTTTTTTGCGCTCATGGGTGGCCATGGATTGTTGTGCTAAAAGACTATCTTTGCTCCATTGTGTTCCCTTTGCTCCTTTGTCAAAGACCAGTTGACTGTATTTATATGGCTCTATTCTGGGATATCTATTCTATTCCATTGATTGATTTTTTTCTATTCTTTCACCAATACCACACTGTCTTAACTAGAATAGCTTTATAGTAAGTCTTGAGGTCAAATAAGTTTAGGGATTTTTTTTTTAATTTTTTTATTCTTATATTATCCCCATACATTGCATCATTAGTTTT
>NW_027759408.1:0-299 GCF_054177405.1 Leptonychotes weddellii
AAGCACAGGGGACCTGGACTTGCAGCTGGTGTCAGAAGTAGGAGCGAGGGGGCCGTCTTGTGGGATGGAGCCCTTAACCTGCGGGATCTGACGCTGGCTCCAGGTAGGCGGTGTGAGGGCTGAGTTAACTGTTCGGTGGTGTTGGAAAAACTACCTTAACTACAATGCGCTACTAGAAATTCTAAAACACACACACACACACACACACAACCATTTTGCAATTGTCTCATTCTTTTTACCTGGAAAATAATTCAAAGAATTTGCTTTTGCTTTTTTTAAAATAATCTTTTTGAAATAAA
>NW_027759409.1:0-299 GCF_054177405.1 Leptonychotes weddellii
ATAAAGGGTTAGTATCCAAAATATATAAAGAACTTATAAAACTCAACACCCAAAAAACAAATAATCCAATTTAAAAATGGGCAGAAGACACGAACATTTATCCAAAGAAGACATCCAGATGGCCAACAGACACATGAAAAGATGTTCAACATCACTCATCATCAGGGAAATGCAAATCAAAACCACAATGAGGTATCACCTCACACCTGTCAGAATGGCTAGTATCAAAAAGACAAGAAATAACCAATGTTGGTGAGGATGTGGAGAAAAAGGAACCCTCTTGCACTATTGGTAGGAAT
>NW_027759410.1:0-299 GCF_054177405.1 Leptonychotes weddellii
TTTTTTTTTTTAAAGATTTTATTTATTTATTTGACAGAGAGAGAGACAGGTAGAGAGGGAACAGAAGCAGGGGTAGCGGGAGAGGGAGAAGCAGGCCTCCCGCGGAGCAGGGAGCCTGACGTGGGGCTCGATCCCAGGACCCTGGGACCATGACCTGAGCCGAAGGCAGACGCTTAACGACTGAGCCACCCAGGTGCCCGTGTTGTAATAAATCTTAATTTACAAAAACTGGCGGAGGCAGATTTGCTGACTGCTGCTTGGTGAGAAGATAAAGACCTGTGGGCAGGAGGAGACGGGGT
>NW_027759411.1:0-299 GCF_054177405.1 Leptonychotes weddellii
ACACCTACAAACTCAACAGGAGATTGAAGAAAAGAAGAGCAACAACTCTCTCATCAGAAAAGCGACCACTTTCTGGAAGCATCTTATCAATCCCTTTTTTAAAAAAAAACATTTTTATTTTTCATTTTTAGAGTTATATTCTATCCCTTAATAGTAGTTACCCATATTTTTGGCTTATATGTATAAGTTGTTCTCTCTTAAAATTTTGAGATAGTTTCTTCTAACAGATTAAAATATACCCTAAATCTCTAGTATATGGTGTTTTCTATTCCCCTGCCTGATCACATCCTCTCCCTTTT
>NW_027759412.1:0-14010 GCF_054177405.1 Leptonychotes weddellii
AAAAAAAAAAAAAAATTTTACCACCACAAATATAGTGTGTATCTGTACTTCATATATTAAAAAGATTGATTTTTCTTCACCTCCCCCCAAAACCAGTTTTTACCCTTGAATACACAGGTTAGCACATAATCAATCAGCTGAGAGGTACAGCAAGCAAGGAAAACTTCTGGGTAGGAGGGAGCCTGAGCTGTGAGCTAAGCCAAGGGACGCTATGATTTCATAGCTGAAAAGTTCCTAAGGGACAATACAGACTGGCCCCACCACCTCATTTTATAGAGAAGGAAGCTCATTCGCAGACACCGACGGGCTTGTCCAAAGCGGAGAAGCAGAGCAGAGGTGAGAAGCTCACTCCGACTCCCTCCCAGGCCAGGCCTCCCTCGCTGGCAGGAGTCCTCCGGCTGCCGGCGTGAAAAGTCTGGAGTCTCTACTCTACTTTCAAAGTACCCATAAGTCGGTAGCTGCAAAATTCCCAGAATTAGAGTGGCTCATGCAAAATGCAGCTTAGTTTGTGGGAATGGAGGAAGAGGCAGGCTGGACTAGCGGGGCTCGAACAGGAACACTGAAAGGAGGGGAACCGTTTGAGAGAGAGGAGGCACAGCCCAGATAAGAGACGGCAGGAGATGGAAGACGTCGCCCAACCGCTGAAGGGCCAGGACAGGGGCCTTGGCTGACAGGGTCAGGAGTACTCGCCTGGGAACCAGTGGTCACAGCGGCCCTTACTTCAACTCCTGCAGATGCATCTTCTGTCGACAGACAGAACTCCCTTGTCTCTGGCTGAACAAAACGCAGCCAACACCAGAGACTGTCCCAACCCAGATGCCTGGCCTGGCCTGATTGGCTCCAGAAGGTAACTCCGGCTTCACAGCAAGCCCACCTCCAGTGTCGCTTCCACGTCATTCCCTTGCCCCCCCTGGAAAGAGCATCTCGTCCCGCCAGCCCGGGGCCCACTGCTCCCCCTCCCGCCATGTCGCTCCTCGTTCATGAGTAAAAGACCAAGGGTCTGCCACACTTGCAGCTGTAGCCCCGTCCTCCTTCCACCTACTCTTTTTCTCACCTCATTCCTGAGGCCGATGCCGGTGGAGAAAGAAGGCAGCCAAATTCTGGGTGGAACGAGAGGGGCTTGGCAGGGCCACCAACCCAAATACATCTCCCTCACTGGCCCCACAGGCCCTGTCGCTCCTTCCTCGCCTGAGATGTCCTCACTGAAAGGCACTGCTAATTCAGGCAGGTGAACAGGCTGATGGAAAGGAGCCTGAGCTTCCTGACAGGAACCTGGCTCAGACCTCACCTCTGCAAGTCACTTGTCCTGTCTCCTCGGGTGCGTGTGCCCACTGAAGGCAAGGATACTTTGTGTGGTGCTAGAGGATTCCATGAGGTGAGACGTGCGAAGGGCTTAGCACAGCCCTTGGCATCTAATAGGTGAGAAAAAATGTGAATTACCTTGGTTTGCTCTCTCAAGGGAGCCCTCATCAGGGAGCTGCACCTGCTGCGGGAGGGGCAGAAGAGTCTCGGAGACTCCCAGGCTTCACCCCCCATCCTGTTAGCATGGTCGGTTTATCCTTCACTCCGATGAGGAAGACAGAGGGTATGTTTTCCTCCATTGTGTCCCAGCTTCCAGCACACAGTAGGCCCTCAATAAATACTTGCCGCACGAATGAATGGCATTCACCGAGGAAAGCAAAAACCTGAGTCTGAAGGAATGAATATAGGAGCAACCGACTTTCAAAGTCATTCCACACACTGGAGAGCCGGGGGAAGCCATTGGCACAGTCCCCAGAGGGGTAGGCCTCCGAAGACAGCTCCACAGAGGCCGGGGCGGCTAGGGCAGAGGGACGGGGCCCCAGAGACAGGCGTGGGAAAGGCCTATGTCACACCTGGGCCCATGTCCCACCTGCTCAGGTATCTCATCCAGCAAGTCGGGTGAAGTCCGGCCATGGTCCTTTTTTCTCAAAGGCTTCCTAGAGGCCTGTGTGAGTTTTCCTGCATGTCCCAGTATTTATCATCCTCCAGAACTGTTCTCAGGGTGGGTCTGTAATGGGAGTCGAGTGCACCATGTAACACACTGCGGGAGGAACACTCTGGGGACACTCGCTACACCTGGCACCGAGACAGCCATCTTCCCTGCCAAACTATTGCAGATCACCGGCCACTTCCCCCTTTCCGGCTCCCTCAAGGTCGGGTAGTTACCTTCCCCCCCTCCTCTTTTGACCCCATGGAAGGTCCCTCCTCTGTTCTAACCAGGACCCTTTTCCAACTATCCCCCAGTTGCTTGTGAAGCATTAAAAAAAAAAAAATTAATTTAAACAAACACTATGTAGATAGAATATTCTGGGCCCCTCAAACTCAAAATTCAGGTACTTTATAACTTTCCTAGGACATCTGGTGGGAGGGTTTCCCCTGGTGAGACCTGGTGGTAAGACGGTCTTAAAGGCAAAGGAAAGTGATCCTAAAGTAGAATCAGGGTTCAGGAGAGTGAGTTCCCAGATCACCATGTCCATAGTAATTACAACCAAGTTTATACCCCATCACTGGGTATTCCCTGCGTTTTGTCTTGTCACATCAAGTTAGCCGTGACTCATGTTTGTCACACTGCCCTGCGTTACTTGCTCAGGGATGAGGAGCCAGGCCAGGTGAATGCTCAGTCAGGCTTCTCCAACACACCGCAGGAGGGGCCCGCACAAGAGCTGCAAGGTGTCCCTGAGGGAACAGGTTTCCACAGCTCAGTGAAAAGGCAGAAGCAGGCAAGACTCCTCCAACTCTGACAGAGGAGAAAAGCCTTCAGAAATATCCTCCAGGAACTAATTAGCTGAAAAGAGCATGGAGTTATTTTCTCCCCAAGTTTTCAGAAACCCGCTTGAAACAAGAAATTTCTGCATTCTCATCAGTCATTACTCAAAGGCCCCAAAGGATAAATGACGAAGAGCCTTCCCTGTGTATTCCGATGGCCACAAGGAGACCAGAGTCACCTGCGGGCCTACAGAACTGGTAGCAGATACGGGCCTTGGCTTCTAGGGAGGTGCCCATGCTTCTGCCTGGCCACTTGAACTAGGGCTTGCAAAACAGATCAACTGTGTTCCCTAAACTGGAATTCTAGGCAGACTCCAGGATTGCCCAGCAGAGGCTGGAAGCCTGGCCTGGTTTAGAAGCAACTTTTGTACCAGCTGTTGTGAACAGGAGGGCATGGCACCAAACACCCTCCCACACACCACCAGACTCTTCCTTAGATCTGTTCCCAATGTGCTGTTCCCTGGGGCCCAAATCAGAAAGCAACTGAGGCTGCAGGGATGTGGGGAAACCATCATCCAACTGTCAAAAAAGCCTTCCAGAAGCCAACTACGCCTTACAATCAGTGGAGAAAGAGAAACGAGCCAAAGGGTGAAGAAAATGGGTTGACTCAAGCAAGTTGTAAACCTCTAGGCTAAACCCCCTCCTCCACCCCACCATGAGAAGGGCTCCGTAGCAGCTGGGCACTGATCATGCAGGAACAGAGACATTTGTTTTGACTGAGCAGGTGACTTGATCTGCCAAGGAAGCTTTTCCTAAATTCAAGTTACCCCAGAGGGAAAGGGAACATTACTGGCTTTACTCCATGGGCTGGGACTCTAGCTCACTGGAGTTCAAATCCATTGTAAATCACAAACTTTACGGCTCATCCATTCTAGAAATCATGTGCAAATTTGAAACACAATGCTAATATTTAATCCAAATTTCTAGGGCTTTTAAAATACTGGCCAAATGTAACCTGTCCTTTTATATGAATTAAAGGATTATTCATTTAGGAGTTCCCTATTATATGAATTAAAGCGACATAGCTTTTTTCCAAATTTTTGGTGAGGTTTACAGTATAAGGGAAAGAAGAGGTATTGTAGGTAGCAGCTCTTCAAACTGATTTTTGCTCCCAAACTCCAGAAAGAGAACTCTTGTGTCTCTAGGGGTTTAAAAAGGAACAATCAAAAGGGCTCAGACCCTCACAGGATGCTTCCCACCCTTGAACTGCTTGGACTGCCAGGCCAACTAATTTGAATAAAAATGAAGGGAAATGTCTAGGCATTTCAAATGAAATACTCTCCCCAGTAGGACTCTGGTCAAATGCAAACTTCAAGCGCTTTCCTTTGTTGCCAGTTACCTGTGACACAGTTCTGCACTGGGTGACTTCCAGAAGTTGCCTGACAAACTGGTCTAGAGGTCCTGGTTTCCCCCCTCCCCCCCGCATCAGCCAAAGTTTACTTAGCGGACGCCTGTGGGGCTCCGTTGAGAACAACATGGCTGCCATTTGCACATGATTTCTAGAATGGATGAGCCATAAAGTTTGTGATTTATGATGATCAGGGGAAAGCCGCCTTTAGCAACATTTCTGAAGACACAGGGTTGGAGGCAGGGCGACTCCCAGGAAGAAAGCTTCCTTAGCATTCCCCCCCCACCCCCCCCACCCCCGTGTCAACAAGGCAGCGGGAAGCAGGCCGCAGGCTGGACACCACGCAGAAGAACCAAGTGAACGAGCTCATTTGCAGAACACCCAACTGAAGAGAAAGGAAGGCAGATTATCATTTAATCCTTATCACAAAAGTTGAAGGTAACATGACCTATTATTGACTGATGCCGAGGTAAGTGACCAACCGTTCACCCAGACAGAAAATCCAAGGGTCGGAGCAGAAATTCCTTGAAGAGATGCCAACCAGAGCAGGTTTCACAGGTCACAAACCCCAACCTTTGCTTGTGTTCATGCCAGCCCAAAATTGAAAGGTATCTCAATTAACAAAAATATATATAATCATGATCTTCAGCCTAGGAAAATAATGACAATATTGGCAATTGTTTAATGAACTCAGCTCATCCTCACACAGCTCTCTGAGGTTGAAAAAAACAGCGGTCTCCATCTTACCAGTGGGGAAACCGAGGCTCAGAGTTATTACATCAATTGCCAAAACCCTCACAGAAGCTAAATGGCAGAGCCAGGACTCGGAGCCCAGCTCCATTGCTCCCCAAAATGTGTGTGTTCCTGTTCTATGAAATCCGGTCCTGATTTTCTTCTCCTCTTCCTCTCTGCCTCAGGGCAAAGGTGCCAAAAACCAGGGGCCAAATCTTGAGGAAGGGCTTCCTGCCCTAATTTCACAAAGCCCATCCAACTGCAGGCTGGATGACACCTCCAACTGGATAGCACTCCAACACCTCAAGTTCAATGTTTCCAAAATGTCGGGATCATCTTGTCATCCATCCCCAACCTCTAAAACCAGCTTCTGCTTTGGAATTCTATTTTTGGTTTTTGTTTTGCTTCGTGTTTTAATGGTGTGGCCCTGCTCTCAATTGCTGGAACCTGCTCTTTGAGAACTTGGCTGCCCTTCTCACTCAGTCCACACTCAAGACTTCCCCAGGCTCTCTCCTTCCCCCAGGCTCTCCCCTCCAATGCTTTCCTCACCCCCCAGCCTTAGTGGGTTCTCGCCATGTTTCAGCTTTCTTTCTTCCAGTTCTGTACTTCCAGCCATATCCTCCCCAGATTAGTCGCTAATCATACCACTGACCTACTCAAAAACTTTTACTCTCCCCTTTGCATACTCCCCCCAAAATATCAAGTATTCACCCCTGCTATCAGATGCTCCCCAATGCACTTGTAATTTCACATCCACAAACACCCCTCCACATGTGCTCCATGCTTGAGTCAAACTGAATGAGCACATTTTCCAGAAATATTTTCCCACCCCTTTTCTTTGCACAACTGAATGCTATCCAGCCATCAGGCCTTAGGATCGTTGCCCATTGCCATGTTCATCTCGATGCCCCACAATCCTTTGCATCCTCCACATTGTATTTCTGGTACCTCTATGAAAGCACCTTTCAGGATCTCTATTGTGTTTTATAACTAATTCCATACTTGTCTAATAGCATAAGCTCTGTTGTTCTCATCTCTCAATCTCATCTAGAATTTTGTACATTGTGGGTGTTCAACACATTTTGTTGAACTAAACAGAACCAGTGAATTCTTCAAGCAGTGATTTGGAAACACGTACAAAAGAAAGTCAACTCCACATGGCTAAAGCAAAACCTGAAGCCACTGGAGAACCACTTTCTGCCAAAAGAGTGAAAACAAAGACATGAGCAAACACTTCAATTTGAACCATGAATTCATCAGATCCCCTTATAGACCGGTGACTGTTCTCCTGGGAGAACAAAACGCTGGTTGCTCCTTGTATGGATCGGCATCCCTTCTCTCCGGGGACTGGGTAGAGGGGAGCCAGAAGCACAGAAATAAGGCTTCAAGAACAGGTTTTCCAGAAGGCAATGGCTTCTTGAGATACGATTCTCAAAAATAAAATTGGTGAGATTTAGAGTTGGGTGAGTTTTAACTGACTTCTGAAAAATAAAGTCCAACACGTGGCATAAAGAATCGCAGCCTGGACAACAGGCCCACTCACCTCATCTCCCCTGCCCTCAGGGTCCTCAGCTCTACAAAGAAGGGCTGGACTGGGTGACAAATTTTGAGTCTTTCAGCTTGAAACTCTATGATTCTATGGATGTCTCATTAACCACAAGGACACCAGCTATAACAGCAACTGTTGGTTGACAGAGAGAGAGGAGGCTCCAGGCTCGAAGTTCAACTCCTGATGTGTCCCTGGCGAGACATCATGGCCGAGCTCCATAAGCTGGTTCCTGTGAGGTTCTTGCAGATCTGCAATCATCCTGTTCGTCTGGGTACATGCCCTTCTAGGTCAAGCCTTCGGCCGTAGCAAGTCATCTGCAGGCACACAGGCCTTTTCATCCAGGATAGCAAAGCCAATAATGAATGTGATTGGAGGACTGGCTTGAGATATTGTCTTATTGCTGTCTGCCCAACTGACTACATGTCATACTGAGATAGCCAAATTCTTATTTTCCCACAGGAGTAAAGAAGTGTCCAGATTCTGGCTCATGCCCTGTCAACCACCCACACAACCAGGCCATCAACCCCTGCTTCATATGTACGACGCTATTTGAAACAAAGTTCTGCGAAATGGCCAAACCTAGAGGAAGAGTTAAGTAGCTCAGGGAACACTACGCAACAGGTACAAAGGAGGAGGTGGATTTATCCATCCTCACATTGAAGGATGTTCATTTTATATTACTGAATGATGAAAGCAAAGTGCAGAAGAACATATAAAGTGTGCTGCCATTTGTTTGCTATTTACATATAGGCCTATGTAAATACATATCGATGCATAAACTTGTATGAGTATAAAGGAGTAGCTGGGAAAATGACCAGTAAATTATTAATAGTTGGTACCCCAGGGAAGAGATATGAGGTGGGTTTCACTTTTTCCTTTGTGTTCCTTTGAGTGGTTTGAACTTTTGCCAAGGAGTGCAACTTTTTAGGTAGCTTATAGTAACAACAGCAGCAGTATTTTTTAAAAACCTGGTATACAACTATCTAGCCTAAAAATATACATATTTTATTTAGCCAAAATTAGCACCCTTTGTCCAGGTCCCTCTATGCAAGATCCCAATATCTGAGGTTACTTAAAAGGTGGGAAAGATATACCTCAGAGCAGATCTTGTGTTTCTGAGTCTTTTGGGGGGTGTGAAAGGTACTGACACATTTTTTAAGTAATACAAGGAATGCCCAGCGCTCTTTTTAACAAAGCTCCCAGTCCTCAAAGGCAAGGAAGGTGATGAGAACACCTATACTCATTGTAAATTAAATCTGAACTAAGATTTTAACTGAGTGTATTTCCTAGGGCAAAGGCTCCATAGAAATGTATTATTAAGGGGGGGTTCTAGAAGAAATAGTAAAGAAGCCACCACCTTCCTAATGTACTCATCCCAATCCCAGCAAGGCCTATCTCCGTTTGACATCTGAAAATAAATGTCATCAACACTCCTTTTTTTTTTTTTTCCAACACTCCTTTCTTAAGAGTTAGCTCCACCAACCCACAGCATGGGGCTGAAGCCAAAGAGCTTCCCAGAAAAGGAATCCAGGTTGTGCGGGTTATACTTTTTCAGATCAGTTCTGAGCATCATGCACATTTTCATAGTGTTCCAAAGTGCAGGAAACATTAGGAAGCAGTGTGGGCAGTCTGAAAACCCAGGGACGCTTCAGCTACAGTGAGGATCAGTCTAAATATAAAATACATGTGCACACCAGAATAAACCGAAGGGAATTTGTTACTTACAAAAAGCCTCATAAGAAGGTGCCCATTGAATCCTCATGTCCCGTGATTCCTTTGCTACACACAATGTGATCTGCAAACCTCATCATCTGCTCCATCTACCACAGAACTTTGTAGAAATGCAGAATCTCAGGCCCCACCCTGGACCTACAGCAGCCCTTTGCACACAAGCATTGCTGCTCCTGAGAGCTCTGGGCATGCAGGCTTCCTCCCAGCCTGCCCTGGGCTTCCTTTGCTCCTAACGGGACTTGTTTAGGGTCAAGGAGATACTAAATCAGAAACCTGACTTGGGACCCCAATTCCAGAGGGAGCAAAGAAGGGAAAAGGAGCGAAAGAGAAAGGCAGCACCCGTGCAGGCCCTTTCCTGTATGAGGCTAAGTTGGGTATGGTGGGCTGGCCAGGGGCTCAGCCTGGCCAGCCTGTTTCACCACGAGGAGGCTGAGAGCGGGTGCAAAGGCAGGCTGCTCAGCCCAGGGGAGAGGGCTGCTGGATGGAGGCAGGTGTGAACTGTGAGCCAGGTCCCCCCGTGGGGGCACTCCCAAGCTCAAGGGAGGGGGAACCAGGGCTTGGGTGTAGTTGGACAAGCTTTGTGAGAGAGGGGCTACAAGGGAAAGAGAGAGAGAGAGAGAGACACTCCCATCTGCCAGACAGGCAGGCAGGCTGACAGCAGGAGGGCCAGGGGACCACATATCAGACTCCCAGGCAGATCCCCAACAGGACAGACAGACAGGACGTGCGTGGCCCGATGGCCTGGAGGCCTGACTCACAGGTGCGCAATGCCGGCCTTGCGCACGGCCGTGGAAATGGCTTTGACCGCCGTGCAGAGCGAGTTGAGCAGCTGGGTCATCTCGCCCGTGCCGCGGGCCTTCCTGCCCTCCTCCATGACGAAGCGGGTCAGGGTGACAATATCCGTGTCGAAGGCCGCCTGGTCCGTCATGCTGAGGCCGGGCTGCGGTGCGCGGGGCGGCAGGTGCACGAGGCAGGTGCGGGCGGGGAGACGCGACGGGACGCGGCGGGAGGACGGACAGACGGCGCCGAGCGTCCGCACCGTTCGGAGCCTAACCGGCCAAGGCCCCGTCCCCGCGGGGAGTCCCGGGCGAGCCTATATGCGCAGGTCGCCGCCCCCCGCCCCCGGGCACACCTCCGCGCCCGGGCCTCCTCCCCGCTCCGAGTGCGGCTCCGCCCACGCCGATCCCCCGGTGACGTCCTCGAGCCCCGCCGCAGGCTCTGCCCCCCACTCGCCGCCCCCGGTCCCTCCGCTGTCGCCCCGCGACGCCTCGGCGCCGGCTGCCGACGGCCCCCGGCTTGGCGGAGCGGCACTCAGGGCCACCTGCACGACCCCCGGCAGTCCCCGGCCCTGACCCCTCCCTCCAGTTGTCAGACGGAAGTTGGGCAGGTTAGGGCAGGGCTCCTGGCGGCGCTGGGGGTGCAGAGGCCCGCGCTCCAGCCCGCTCCGGGGCCTCCCCGCTCGCGCTTCTAGCCGCCGCCCGTCGTCCCCGCGGCCCCCAAACCCCGTCACCACCTGCTCCCTGCCCTCCGGCTCTTCTCACCAACCCGGGAGAAGTGGATTCCCTGTCCCTCACTGGTCCGATGGCCCCTGGCTGGAGCGTTCATTCCGGCCTCTTCTCTTCAGGATTCCTAGAATGCCAGAACTATTGGAGACCACAGTTTTCAGTATCTGCGTTTGGCAGAAAAAAAACAGTCACAAACACAGGGAAGTATCCCCTGAATGCCACACTGAGGCCAGAGACTCCATAGACCACATCCTGATCTCTTTGTAGCCACAACACGGTTGTCTTAAGCCGGTTCATGCACTGATTCGTGGAACAACATTTATTGAGCACCTACTGTATGCCGGGCACTGTCCTGTGCTGCCCTGGGGACAGAGCCTGAACAGAACAGACAAAACTCCTGCCTTCTTTGACCTTACATTTTAACAGCGACAATAAAAAACAAACAAACCAGAGATTGGTATGTTAGATAAGCCCTAAGAGCTGTAGAGGAAAATGAAATAGGAAAAGGGGACAGGGATTGTTGGGGTCAGGGGTTAAAACTAGTGAAGGAAACCCTCACTGAGAAAAAAAGTCTCCGAAGCGAAATATTTCCTTAACTATAACATCCGAAATGTAATGACGGCTACTGTGGCCTAGAAACCAGTCATAACAGCTCCATTCAAGAGTTTGCCCTTTATGTGTCAGACAATTCGCGCATGGGGAGCTCAGATGAGCTAGGACCCTGAAATCCAGCTCGTGCCATCCAGTCCCCCTGAAGTGGAATCCCTTGCAAAGCAGCCCCGGTAAGCTCGGAAGAGGTTAGGGGGTGGGGTTAGGCAGGCCTGCTGGATTCCCAGCTCCAGCTTCACCGGCCCGGAGCCCTCGGCCAGTTACCCAGTCTCTCTAATTCCAGTTTGTCTGTAAAGTGAGGCAATTGTTCCAGCTGGGTGTCATGAGCATGCCAGCGGATGAGGTGGGCAGAGTGCTCAGTTCCAAGCGAGACACAGGCGACACACTGAATAGATGGCGGAGACCTCTGTCTGGCTCCCTCAGTGATCGCTGTCACCCCCACGGACAGGAAGCCCACCACCTACAAGGCCACTTGACCTGGTGGTGGAGTACGCACTCCGGAGCCAGGTGGCCTGGGTCCCAGTCCCTGCCTTGCCGCTCACGGGTACAAGTTACTAGCCTCACGGAGGAACGTTGTCTCTAACAGGGGGCTAATGACCGTAGCCCCCTCACAGGATGATACACGACGCGGGTGAAGGGCTTCAGAGCTGTGCCCAGCCCGCAGTAAGTCCACGCCATACGTCTGTGTGCCCTTCATTAGATGGACAGTGAACAGAAGAAAGACACTTCCCTTTGCCGTCACAAAGGGGCTGAAGGGACATGGGGATGACAGCCTCAGCCTAAATTTATCTATTGTGCAATTATGTTCCCCTGCATCACGTTGGTTGACTGTGACTAGCTCTTTTCTGGGCCAAGATGCATAAACCCTGCGTCTACCTGCATGGTAGCCAGAGACCGAGGGAGGAAGAGGACCAAAGGAAGGTGGGCACCTCCGCGCGCGGGATTTCTCCCTCCCGTCTTTACCCGCCCCCATTGCAGAGCTGCTGCCAGCCGGAGGCAAGCTTTCTCCTCCTCCCTCATCACAAAACACGCCCGATTCATGCACTGGTGCAGGTAGGAGTCGTGTGTGCCATATTAGGACTTTTTGGAACAGCTAGAAGTCCTGGGAAGAAACGGTGACCACCGTTGCCTCACCAGGCTCCAACCCCAGGAGGTCAGCTCTGTGTCAGCGGCAGGAGGTGGAGAAGTAACAGTCTAGAAGGTAACTCACCGCCTCCACCACCCCCCGCTCCCCCCCTGAACCCAGGGCACTTCTTCTTGCTCCCCCTGGCCCCCAGGACAGTTAGGGTGACAGGGAACAAAACACCAACTGGTTGCTGAGAAAGAGATTGTCGCAGCATGGTCCTTCCTTAGGTGAATCCCCAGCTCTCGTGGCCTCGTGCAAGTAGAGGAGGTGGGACCTGCCATCTCTGGAGCAATAGAAACTGAACAGCCAAACTGCAGAGCTAACACCTATTTAGTACTTGCTAGGTGCCTGGCACCCCCTGAGGGCTTTCCAAGTGTAATCACCCCAGAGCCCCTGAAGGTTGGCTTCAGCTCGTACTCCTATTCTTGCAGATGAGGGAGCTGAGGCTTTTCAAAGTCAAGGGATCTGTTGAAGGCCTGTGGCCAGCTGGGAGGTGGCAGAGCCAAGACTCACATCCTGATCTATCGGACTGTAAACCCCACATTCCCAATGGCCTGCTGGTTCCTTGCTAAGTGACGTTCATCTCCGTCGGTGAGGCTTTGAGCCTGCTAACCACAATGTCAACAATCTGCTCTATAAATTGTCCACCTATTGGCTGTGGAGCTACTTCTTAGGGCTGTGCTCATGCATTCTTCTACTCAAAGAATAGTTATCAAGCACCTGCTGTGTGCCAAAACCATACCACATGCTGGGATTACAGTGGTGAATAGGACAGACACATCTCTTCCCATGTGGGGCTTACATTCTTTGTGAGAGATAGTCAGGAGACAGAATCACATACTAAGCAAAGATACAAAACCGTTTTGAGGAGCAAAAAGTGCTATGAAGGGCATAAAACAGGGCAATGAGGTAAGAACTCGTCAAGGGAATATTTCTTAGGAAATGACCTTTCGTTCAAGACTGAACAAAAAAAGAATGGGGTGAGTGAAGAACTCATAGAAGAACAGGCAAAGATAGCAGCAGGTGCAAAGGCCCTGAGGTAGCAATGGGCTGGTGTATTCAAGGAATAGCAAGAAGAAGGCCAGTGCAGCTAGAACGGTGGGTGAGGGAAGATACATAAGAGATAAAGTGAGAAAGGGAAACAAGAACCAGATAATGAAAGACCTCCAGATCATTAACAAGACACTTGTGTTCCATATATAGTGTGGCGAGAAGCCACTGGAGGGTTTTAAGCTGGCGTGATATGACCTGATCTAAATGCGTGGGAATGAACTGCGGGGGATCAAGGAGGAAACTCAGCTGGAATTTGATCCAGCCTCTACTCGATTGCCTGTCAAAGATGAAGAATGCTGTCATAATCCTCGTAAATCTTTCCTTCTCCGTTAAATATTTTCACTTCCTTCAACAGTTCCGCATATGGCATATCCTGCTTTGGACCCATTGACTTCTTGGAACTCCTTCCCACACCATGTTTTATTTCTATGATTCCTCCTCTACTCCATCTGCTCCACCCCATGCCCCAATGGTCTGCTCGCTTGTATAAGAAATTAACCCTATTTTCTTACCCCTGCTGATAATATTAGCAACAGGCTGGTTATTGCAGCAGCAGGATGGGGCAGAGGGGGGCAGCTGAGCCATGGTGCAGTTGCAATAAAGAGCTCACCCAGCCCTGCCGGGAGCTCTAAGCTGGAATGACCCTTCAGAGTTGTCCTGAGTTGGGGCAAGAGGGTCAGCAATTATACCCCCTTGTCAACCTGTCATTAGCTATAGGCTGCCCTGGAAAGGGGCAGGACACAGGATAGGTGGCTCTCTTCTGCCAGGGCAATCGTCCCAGGAGCTGGAGAACAAGGGTTTTGTCCTCAGTGAAGAACTAAGTGGCATATCCCAGCATCCTCTAAAATAGGCAAAGAGGACTGGAACTGGGGAGAGAGGCAGGGACAGACCCTGCATCATCACTTTCAGACATCCCTCCCCTCTGAGGAGCACATATGACCGTGGGCATTTCCAAACCTATGTTCCACCAGCTCGGCTCTGCCCCCTGGTCCCAGCAAAAACCCAGTGTTGAACTCTTACTGGCCCAGATAAATGACCTTTCCTCCGCCAATGACTGTCGTTAGAGCAATAACACTGGATCGGCTCTGATGTACAGAAGACGTTACAGATGTTAGTACTTACCTGTTACTCAGAGCCAATGAAATCACGAGTAAAAGCACAGTGCCTGGGGAACATGAATAGCATAAGAAAGCCAAAGATGAGTTTGAAGGACAGTGAGCAAACCAGCTTGACAACCTGGAGAGTTTCAATGACAGACCAGTAGCCAGCAAGCCTGGAAAGTAGGTTGGCAGAGACTACAGAGGGTTTGAACAGGAGAATAAGGAGTCTGCACATTGTCCTGTAGGCCATTGCCGCTCTTTGCTCCGCGAAGTCACCCGTCCACGAAAAACACAGAAAGTGAGAGGAGAAAAAAGCTATAGCAATTGGACAGAACAAATTTATGCCTGTTGAATCTAATAATAGATATTTGGGACCTGTGTTTTTCATCTTTTCTATTTCATTTTTCTAGAAATTAATTTTTATGGGATTTTATAAAAACAATGGCCCATGATGGATTGGAAATTTTTTT